>NC_092233.1:12185241-12217741 GCF_036320965.1 Panulirus ornatus | reverse complement strand
TATATATATATATATATATATATATATATATATATATATATATATATATATATATATCGTAAATGACTTTCAAGTGCAAAACTTATTCATTCCACACGATACTCAAAACAGTGAGTACCTGCTCACTCATGAATTAGAAGCTTGTGATTCATAATGTGGTGCAGGGGTTAGCGTTCCTAACTCTGACGCATTCAAGGGCCGCCCAAGGTCGAGCGCATAGGTTCGAATCTTAGTTGTGGCAGTTGGTCCACAGTCAACCCAGCGGTTCATCCACCCCTAAAGGTTGGTCGAGAAAATGGGTACCTGGCTCAGGTTAGGAATATATATATATATATATATATATATATATATATATATATATATATATATATATATATATATATAGAGAGAGAGAGAGAGAGAGAGAGAGAGAGAGAGAGAGAGAGAGAGAGAGAGAGAGAGAGCGTTAATGAGATGGTTAATGATAAGAGCCTTAGGTACCCATGCCGTCTCAGCTAACATGAAATAGAAAAAAAAAAAACTCATAAAGGAAGACGTAATCAACTGAAAAGAACCTAGGGGCCAAGAAATGAAAACGGGGTCAAATTAGAAATGATGCAGAAGCAGAAGTCAAGATTTTATTATAACCTAAAACGTAATCAAGAAAGAATGTATCAAGAAGCCAAAAGATATTCAGTCATGGGTTAAAATATAATCAGGGACACAAACGGTATTCTGATGTCCATGAAAAACTCTTCGGGAGCGAGAATTTTTTTTTTTTATTATAGTAATCAGTAGAAACATCGATCCAATTGGAAGGTTTTGTTAAATGCGTAGATTGGATGGGAACAACTACTTTTGATTGCTAACCAAACCGATTTGATCAAAGTATACCCAAAAGTCAGGTTAGCACATCCAAAGATCAAAAAAACGTACCCACACATGACAAAAATGGAAACATGATTCTAAGAGTGAATGAAGGACGTAGAGTAATCATAAGACACTGTTTGAATAGCGTCCCTTCGACCAAAAAACTTTCAGATTATTTCAGACTGAGCCCAAGGATCGAATGTGATTCTCTCTCTCTCTCTCTCTCTCTCTCTCTCTCTCTCTCTCTCTCTCTCTCTCTCTCTCTCTCTCTCTAGATATATATATATATATATATATATATATATATATATATATATATATATATATATCCATATTCGCCATTTCCCGCTTTAGCGAGGTATCATTAAGAACAAAGGACTGAGCCTTAGGGGTAATATCCTCACTTGGCCCCCTTCTCTGTTCCTTCTGGAAAATTAACTAACGGGAGGGGAGGATTTCCAGGCACCCGCTCCCTCCCCTTTTAGTCGCCTTCTACGACACGCAGGGAATACGTGGGAAGTATTCTTTCTCTCCTATCCCCAGGGATAATTATATATATATATATATATATATATATATATATATATATATATATATATATATATATATATATATATATATATATATATACATATATATATATATATACATATATATATATATATATAGTTATATATACATATATATATATATAGTTATAATTATTACCTGTCTATGATTCGCGATTTATTCTCTCAGTTGTATGTTTGCGAACCAGTCGCATGAATATTAATGAGTAATGCCAGTAACGAGTAAACGATATTTCAAATGCATAAAAGTTTGTTTACAATTGAATATTTGAAATATAGGAAACACAAACAGTTTTAGAAAAACATGTTTATATATATATATATATATATATATATATATATATATATATATATATATATATATATATATATATATATATATATATATATATATATATATATATATATATATATATATATATATATATATATATATATATATATATATATATATCATGCATAGTCAGGGTCTTTATGTATGTATAGAATATGGGATGAATATTCGTATTATGTATTGTGAGATCGGGTGACACCAACCATTAATATGCCAAGTATCGGCGGCAGTGATGTGACAAAGACTACACAAACTGGTTTGGTCTCTGTACCTTTGAATGTATATGCCAACCAACCTCCCCCTCGTGTGTGTGTGTGTGTGTGTGTGTGTGTGTGTGTATTCCGGCCAGTATATATACGCTACGTCACGTACATGACATTCTCATCCTATACCACAGACATTTTAACAGAAAAGCAACAAGCAATCTAATTGCCCTCAGAACATTGACGCGTGCCATGTTTGGACAAGATAAGCAATCCATTACTATTCTCTGCAAGCGGATCACCCGATCGCTCCTAGACTACGCCCCACATCCTTGCTTCTCCACACTGTCGAAAGCAAAGTGCAACACAGCTGCCAGCTACTCAGAGCAGCCACTGGCTGCCTGGCAATTTAGAACACTGAAAACCCACAAAGTGAATGAAAAATATTCCTCCCACTCACGTCCCAGACTCCAACTTTTATAGAAGTGTGGATGTGCATCTATGATTAGATGCATCGATACGTATGCACATACTTAACCTTGAACAGCAATGCACTATTATGTTTCATTCTCTTCTCTTTTCCACGCTCTCAAGCCCATTTCTGTCCTGTATGTGATTCCTTCACGTCACATCCTCTGCTCTTGAAGCACCCCTATTTTGTCCATTGTTTTTATAGGGCATCTATCTATACATTTGGATGAACGTTACATGTAGGACTTCTGCTGTTGTTGTGAGTGAGAGGTCGGAGAAGAATGTAATATAGAGTGAATAAGACTAAACATTATATATATATTATTCCACCTTTTCTACACACCCCATTGCTTCTCGTTTTCTCCTTATGTTCACCGTGTCAGTAGGATGCCAACAGAGCTGCCGTAGATAAGTGCACGTAGAAGTGGTGCTCAGAACCACTTTACATAGTCCATAACGATATCAACTGATTTAAAACTAAGGTCTAAGCTCCGAGGCCAGGGATTAGTTTTAAGCTTAAACCAAACACAGTTCCTCCCTTTTTTCGCGCTATCTTCCTCCATCTTCTTTTAAGCTTCTTTTACTCAGTGTCTTGCATATGATTAGGAAATCCATCCAGGACTGAAGCCTCTGTCTTTAGATTAGAAAAAGGTTGTTTACAACATGTTTTTATTTGCACTTTTAAGTTTGAAATCTCTTAAAAAAAAACATTTTCCAAAACTTTCCCTGTCGCGTTTTCTGTCTGGTCTGTGATACGTAGTATTTACAGCTGTGTTGTTTACAGCTGTTGCTACGTCTCCATAGCAACTTAATTGTGATTCTGTGTTTAAGATTTGCATAAAGAATATTCGCTTTAGTTACAGTGGTTCAGCTATACTGGCTGATGGATAGAGATTCAGCATACAGTCGAGAGGAGAACAAAAATTACAATGATAAAAGCAAATGTTCACTTTAATTGCATTCATTCATCTGTATTGGCTGATGGATAGAGATACACTTTCTTGTGCAAAAAATGATATTTCAGATGAAAAGCGATTTTTATGAGGAGTTTCACGGGTTTATCTATCTATCTATCCATCTGTCTCTATATCTATGTAATATATATATATATATATATATATATATATATATATATATATATATATATATATATATATATATATATATATATATATATATATATATATCCACGGGCAGATTTCATTGTCGTTGGACTCATGCACATTGTCTTTTAGTGAGAGAGTCTGTGATACCCTCCCTGGGTACGTTGAGTTGCTAAGCAGTGGCCGATATGACGCAGTCGGGACCCCGTTAGATGCCTCGGACCCTCCAACCCTTGCATCTCCCCTGATTAATTACATGCGATCACGTGCTCTTGAGTCAATACCATCTTCCTTGCTCCCAGCGGGGACCGTCTTTGTGGCGACCTGCGACGCAAGACCCCAACGGGGTATATTCAAGATGCCTTTGAGTGATCAGTGAGTGCATTCAACCCACTCAGATACGTCGATGTAATATCTCCCGGCGTAACGTGTTCGAGTAACGTCTCCTTCAGATTCCTTAAGTATGGAGTCCTTTGTGGGAAAATCTTTGCAAAACGCCCCTTCACGCGCAGTGGATTGCCTGACTGTGTCTACCTTCAATATCGTTGATATGGTTTGTGTAGATGTAATTCATGGACACCTCAGATCTCCACTCCCTTCCTTGATATGTCACGAGATCGATAAAGACTGCAGTCAACTGGTGTAAATATCTGTGGTTGATTACCTCAGTCCTTGCGCCATGCCCGCTGCGATGTAGACTTAAAGACTTATCATACATGTAGATTCTTCTGGTGTTCTTCCAGAGAAGAGGGTTCGCATCTCGACGAGCGATGCTGCATGTAGATGGCAGATGTAGTAAGGAACCATCTAGCCAAAAGCAGGGTTAGCTTCGAGGGCACAGATGAAAGGTACATAGCCAGCGGAACCGTGGTGATGGTCAGGTGTAAACTCAGCTAAAAGCACGACCCTGGTAGATCTTCGCCTGGGTATCCTTGTGGCCACCACTATGTTTCTTAGAATCTACGTGAAGCTTAACATGCTAGGAGAATCCTAGTGAACCTTAACGTGCAAGGGAGCGAGGCGAAGGCACCCTCTCGCGCAAGGTACCCCGTCATTAGTAAGATCATGAGGGACTTCTCTTTATCTCTGGTCCACTTTGCTACTCTTGCCGAGTTTCCTGTGGGGTGAATGCACCAGTGACTGCTGGCAGATTGACTTGTTCTATTCACATGGTAACTCGAGCTTGATGGGCGTTATATATCAAACGATTCTGGAACTACCCAAACCTCATTTCGCCTATGGCAGTGTACGTACATTCCTGAACTGAGGTGAGTAACCTTTATAGAGAAATGAACGTTCATGCTAGGTTGATACTGGACTGGACTCGATCTCTCTGTGTCCCTCAGAACGCGTTCTAGTTGTTTCGTACGATGGTTCGTTATGAGGGATGTTCTAGTAGTTATGGATCTGGGTCTGGGGACCATAAAACAAACTTGCCGGATCTTGATTTTAGCGACCACGTATGCACAAATGAACCTTGTTCTTCATTATCACAGTACAAGGAAACGAGTAACATCCTTCGTGAGTTACTTCGTGTTGTTAGTGTTTTTTTTCTTTTTTTTTTAGGCTGCAGCACTAAATCAAGAGAATCAGATTCTATGGTTATTCATAGTCTGTGGCTTGAGGGTTCCAAGAATATGGCGTGTACTGAGGAGTGCGAGGTGGCGTTTGAAATGAGACTGAAGTGGTTCAGACGACCGAGAACCTAAAAGAATTATGGGATAACCGAAGGCAAGAAACTGTGTAAGCCCCTGAGAGGAACCTCGGAGATAGGACTGAATCAAGGAAAAGTTACTGACCTGGGAGGACAGCAGCTTCATCTGATGTGTGTGTCCGTCGTGATCTGTTGGCTGACCGAACAGAGTCCATGTCGAGGTATAAGAGATTTCAGCTGAGTTATGACAACGAGAGTTTGTGAAAGAGGTGGATGGTCATTTTTACTGTGAATGGTCTTTGCTTAGCTGACTAAATTCTGTCGCTGGTCTGTTTATTTAAGCTCTGGTTGGCTCAGCTTGAATAACTGATGGCCTTATACATATTGACGAGTGCTGAGTTTGTTAGGCCGCATATTTGAGTAGCTTTGTATGTGGAGCAGATCCATGAGGCACATATTTGAGTAGCTTTGTATGTGGAGCAGATCCATGAGGCACATATTTGAGTGGTTTTGTATGTGGAGCAGATCCGTGAGGCAAACAGCTGTAGTTTACTATTGTATTGGAGATGGCTGTTTAAACACCCATCACTGGAACCATTAGTAACCTAAGCAGGCTAAGAGAACAGACACTGACAGTTTGGTCTCCTTTGAATGGAGCTGATTGTAATGGGGAGGTTGTGCAGTTGGATACTCACCCTGAAGTACTCCCCGGGTCTCAGCATCTTGAACCAGATGAATGCTGGAACGAAGCTTTTTCATCGTACGTTTTATATACTTGGCAGTTTCACCTGCATCTTTTGTGTTGGTCTATAAGTGGGCTTGAACACTTATCCCTTCTTAGCAAATATCATTGAACTATATTGGAATAGTATGGTCGATTTCATGTGTCCAAGAAAAACAAAATGAAGTTTATATGTATAAAGCACTGAAGCTATGATGACAGATATTTAACATTTTGCCCTTGTCTTTCCGAATTTTCTTTTTCCATATAAACTCTTACCGTGTGATGAGGAAGTTGTACCTTGATTTTTGTTGAATCAGTTTACCTCTGCATCTCCTTCACGTTGACGGAGGTGTCATTCATTCCAAACGATGTTTGCGCACTTGTCTCGTAATGACAGGTCCTTCCGATCATACTCGTCAGCATCAGTCTCGTGTCTCGGGATCCTCGCAGGCGAAACCCCAACGAGACTGTACTGTAATACGCGTTTTCTTTGACCCTTCAGTCATATCCAGCTGGTCCAGATGAGATCTAAATGGCCGAGGAAGATCTTCAATTGATGGTGGAGGTACTGAGACGGACCGGCAGAAGCTGAAAGACCGATCGGATGGGGCAAATTTGCTAAAAATGAGTTAATGAAGGAGATGAATATATCCAATGGATTGACGGGGCTTCGGGAAATGATCACGCACGTAAGATAGTAGTGGGGAAGATCATTATCAGATGGACTGAATCACGCACGTAAGATAGTAGTGGGGAAGATCATTATCAGATGGACTGAATCACGCACGTAAGATAGTAGTGGGGAAGATCATTATCAGATGGACTGAATCACGCACGTAAGATAGTAGTGGGGGAAGATCATTATCAGATGGACTGAATCACGCTCGTAAGATAGTAGTGGGGAAGATCATTATCAGATGGACTGAACGCTTGGGAGGAAGATCGCCAATGGATGGTAATACCAACGAGGAAGATCCCGTGCAGAAAACGCAGAATACTGAGGACCCTTTACCGTCAGCAGGATACGATGTGGACGATCGCAACAAATAAGAGGAGAGAATAATGAGAAATATCCGAGCGAAATGATAAGAGGAGTGAGCAAGACAGGCGAGAAATGGTTATACACCCGAGGAAGATCACAAAGACAGGATACAGTATTGAAGTGAAATACCATTAAAGCAATACTGCAGTAGAAAGATCACCAAATGTAGAATACAACTCCGAGGGATGTTGAAGAGAAATATTTGCGCGAGTGAGGGAAACTACCAAGGGACGTCCACAGCGATGAAGCAGATCCCTGAGAGTAGGAGACGCTGATGAGGAACATGACCAAAAGAAGGATACCTGGATACTGCATCGTAGATCACTGTCAAGTACCGGTTATGGCACTGATTATCACTGTCAGGTGCAGGATACGGCACTGATTATCACTGTCAGATGCCGGTTACGGCACTGATTATCACTGTCAGATGCCGGTTACGGCACTGATTATCACTGTCAGGTGCAGGATACGGCACTGAAGGTCTCTGTCAGATGCCGGATACGGCACAAAAGAGCATTGTCAGATGTGAGATGCAGCGCTGAAGGTCACTGTCATATGCAACAGGCGGCACTGAAGATCAGTGACAGTTGCAGAATGTAGCTCTAAAGATCACTGTCAGATGTAGGATACAGCATTGAAGATCACTGTTAGATACAGGATATTTCAACGAAGATCACTGCCAGATTCAGTCTGATCATGAAACTCACCGGTTCAACGATATTGCAGTGAGGACGCTCCCAACAGACCATAACAGTGAAGACGCTTCTAACAGACCATAACAGTGAAGACGCTCCTAACAGACCATAACAGTGAGGATGCTCTTAACAGACCATAACAATGAAGACGCTCCCAACATACCATAATAGTGAGGACGCTCCCAACATACCATAACAGTGAAGACGCTCGTAACAGACCATAACAGTGAGGACGCTCTTAACAGACCATAACAGTGAAGACGCTTCTAACAGACCATAACAGTGAAGACGCTCCTAACAGACCATAACAGTGAGGACGCTCCCAACAGACCATAACAGTGAAGACGCTCCTAACAGACCATAACAGTGAGGACGCTCCTAACAGACCATAACAGTGAAGACGCTCCTAATAGACCATAACAGTGAGGACGCCCCTAACAGACCATAATAATGAGGACGTTCCTAACAGACCATAACAATGAAGACGCTCCCAACAGATCATAGCAGCCAAGACGCTCCTAACAGGCTGTCGCGATGAAGACGCTCCTCACAGAATACCACAACAGTAAGGACGCTCCTAACAGAGGACCATCACAGTGAGGACGCACCTAACAAAAGACCACAAAACAATGAGGACGCACCTAACAAAAGACCACAAGACAATGAGCACTCTCCTAACAAGAAGACCACAACTCTATGGAACATCGCTTAAGAAATCGACTAGTCACAGTCGAGGCGTTGACGCCCCGCCTCACAGAAATACCGTAGGAAGAGAAGCCGAGTCGAGGATAAAGAGTTCCCTTGCATCACGCCCTTCGACTGCCGGTGGCAACAAATGCTCTGACGGACCTTCGTCCACTCCATCTCGGGGCGGCCCCCCATCTGCACTCGGCCAATTTCGCTCTATTACCCTCATCTCCTCACAAGTTGCCATCCTTTTGACCTCATCCCCTCCCGGTCCGTCCTCACCCTTCCAGTCTTCACCTCGACTATTTTCCAGCTCAGTCGACCCTCCCGTTACGTGCAGTCCAGCCTAGCTGCTTCCTTCTCCTTGATTATTTTTTTTGCTTCCTTCTTTTTTTTCCTCTTCGTTTCCTACAGGTACCATCCTTTACTGAATTTTTCCTCACCCTTTTCTTTCTCTCTTATTTTGTTCTTTATCGCACCCTTCACCACCCAAGCCTCACTCAGTGTCGATGACGCCGGGATCCCCTCATTTCGTATATATCCTTACGCATTCAGCCGGCGCTGCGATGGCTATCGCGCAGGACTCTGGCAGCGTCTCCGAGGTTAAGCCACACACACACACACACACACACACACACACACACACACACACACACACACACACACACACACACACACGGACCACATCCACTTTCATCTCCGTGCCACAGATCCTGCCCCCATTCTCCGGGATTCAGCCCCATCAACCCTTGCTGGTACCTCTCCCGGATTGTCTTAGCTGCTCTCTCTTTTTTTTTTCACTGACAATCGGGACAACATAGCCGGGAGCATTCGGACTAGTGTGTCTTTCAAGTGACCCTCATGTCCAAGGCATCAAAGCAGGTGGAATTAATAATCTATATTCATGACAGTGGATCCCTGTTGCTGAAGCCGAGAGATAAAAATGCCTCAAGTATTTAAGTCATAAAATCATAACGTTTCCATAACTGTTGTGAAGGTAAGAGAGAAATAAGAAATGAAAGGAATAGCTAGCATTGCACACGCATATGTGTATATATATATATATATATATATATATATATATATATATATATATATATATATATATATATATATATATTGTCCCAAGTTTTGTCCCTTAGCTTCGCCTGTAAAGTCAGTTGGCCGAGCTCTAAGGCCGAGGTAAATTCTACTTATTATCATGACATATGAATGGTTGAGACGGCAGCCAGCCGTCTGGGTACATGTCGGTCAAGCTAACAGAGGGAGGAGAGGAGCTCGGTAGTGGGAGGGCACTGGGTGAAGACCAGGAAAGGAAGACTGGGGAGGAAATTTGGAGCAGCAAAGCTGAGGGGAGAATATGCAAGTGAATGGGAAAGACAGATAACAGAGGCCCCGTTGCCCCTTGTCTTGGTTGTCTGTTTATGGCTCACTTTTTCTACAGTTATCTTTTTTTGTGGCTGAAGTAAGGATAAAGATTTTTAAGGTTCTCGCTCCTCCCACTCTACTCCATCCAGCAGTTGGCAAGAAAGAAAAAAAAAAAAAGCATTTTGAGTGCGCCTGCATGGAATATAACAGGATTGAACGACAGGGAAATCTTAATACACTATCTCACATCCCTTCTGCAATACGTTGTTTTTATTTTTAAGGTTTCAGTCACGGACAGATGTCCACATCAAGGCTGGGCCTTAACTGAAATATGAAAACATAAGTCATACGGAAAAAGAAGAGACGAAGGAAAGTATTTACGAATCTTGGAGGAAGTTAAAGCCTGCCTTATAAAAAGTGAGAGGATGTAGTTATTGGAAAAAACATTCGAGGGTAGAGAGTTCCAAAGCTTTGAGGTGTAGGGAAAGAAACAGTTATCAAAATGGCCCACCCTTGAGTTGACGATGGCCACACAGTAATCATGTAACGCAGCAGCTTGCCGAGTATTGCGCGGTCTATGTGTGTGGGGGCACACAGGCAGCCAGCTCTCGGGGGCAAAAACCAAAGTAATACCTATTGAAGAGGAAAATTGAACCAACTTTGCGACGTATGGCAAGTGAGTCAAGGATCTTGTGTATTTGTATATTTTTTTTTCCTTAATTGTTGTAGATGTCCCAACTGATGTAAAATCTTCTGATTAGAGTTTGAAGGTATGTATAATTTGTGACTTAACCACTGGTGGTGGTAAATTGTTCAGTTTATCGATCTTCAGTGAAACTTCCCCCCCCCCCCCTCATTAGCATTACATCTTTTTAGCTTAAAGTTCTATTCCATATGTCCTCGCTGTTGTATATCATTATATTTTCTCAAAGAAAATTTTTCACATCAAAAGGCATCCATCCTGTCTCTGCTACTGAGTTTAGCGCTGTCTTAGAACTTCAGAAGCTCATAGGAAACAAAAAGGGTCTTGGGGTAACGCCAAGAACCTTCTAGAAAGAGTTCGCTGTGTCATATCAGAGAGATAAGATGAAATGGATGATCAGTGCAGATAACAGGTTATGACAACCTGGTTGGTGTTGCCCCTCCCTCTCTTCCTTCCTTCCTTCCTTCCTGCCTACAGTTTTTGTGTCTGTTCATCCGCCTGGTACCCTGAGGAAGTCTCTCTCTCTCTCTCTCTCTCTCTCTCTCTCTCTCTCTCTCTCTCTCTCTCTGGGTATCGGAAGGGTCATTGAGGCTGTCGAACTCTCCTTCTTTTCTTTTTTTTTCTTTTTTTTTTTTTGCCGAGGTTGCTGTTATATTTTTCTTCCTGCCACACTCCCACGCGTGTGCAGTGGTGGCCTTCAGTCCACATACATACACGAGCACTCTTCGTCCTCCCACACATACCCATAACTCTCGAGAACACGTAACTTGTACGAAGTCGTTAAGAATTCTTCTACATGTCTCTGCGGCGCCAGCCGTACCTAGTGGCAAAGTCTCGTCGTAGGCACTTGTAGGTAGTGGCTCATGATCGCCCTTGTCTCAAAATGATCTCTCCCGTTTTCTCCCCTCCGTAGGAAGGGCTTTTCATTCGAGATATGCACGTTCAATTTTTTTTTTTTTTGCATGACTTTTACCCCAAAGAGGAAAAAATGGTGTTAATTAGTTTCATCGTCGAAGGAAACTGAAAGTTTCGTCGTCAATCTCGTCACACGCTAATTAAGGATGACAGTGGAAAGATGTGATATCAAGGCATCCAAAGGAAGGCTTAATTAACTGCGCCTTTGATGGGAACAGATTAATTTCTCTCGCAGGAACACTAAGTATGGGTGGGGGATGGGGGATGATTCCAAGAATGCGGTCATTCGTTTATGATTTTTCACTGTGGTAAGCAGACAAGGGAGCGATGTAGATGCCCATTAGCTTTGTGCTACGATCTGACTCTTATTAGAGTCTGGTTGCCACAGGCAGGAGGCGTGGATGAAGGTATAAGGGTGACCAGAGGTAAGGTTATCTGTAGGAGCTGCATGCACATGCCTCTCGCTGGAATCGTATGCATTAGTGGTAAGTACAGCCTCATGCAAAAGTCATTATCACGTTCATATCAGAATCGTATAGATGAGTGAGGCGACGACTGCTCTTGGGGAGGAGGGAATATGACGAAACGAGGCTCAGAATGGACAGGAATATCACACCCCATCAAGACCTGATGTACAATCCATGGACAAGTAGTTGGACAAAATTAGTCTTGGATTCCCTGAGAACATTGGAAATTACACAGAAAATGCTGTATAGGTTTTTAAAAAGGTGAGGCCGTTGTTTTCACTTCCTGAGTTGTTGCTTGGTCGGAAATTTGGTTAGGGTATCCAAAACTGTAGAGAAATGATAACAAAAGATAGGGAGGAGATTTGGAATGTACTATTAAACAGAAGTTATTAAAGAAATATTTAGATATTAGTGAAGTAAAGTATGGTGTTATTCCTTTTCTTAGAGATTTATTTATGTTGACTGTAATCTACTCATATTAAAGTGTACTTAACTTTCCTCCGCTGGCAGCTGTGAAGAAATGGTGTATAACTCCTAGGAAGTTTGAACACAAAGCCAACACAGCGAGACTTGACAAAGTACCTCTTGTTCCAATAAGTTAGTCTACTTAACCTTTTACACATATACCCATGTGTGTTGTGTGTGTGTGTGTGTGTGTGTGTGTGTGTGTGTGTTTGTGTGTGTGATTCTCGCTTCTCTTTCTGCTTCATACAACTGTCTCTTCGATATTAATGCTGGGATGAGTGGTAGACGATGACCAAGGATAATTCAAAATCATTGATAATTAAAAGTAGCACGGATGTTTCGTAGGAGCTGATTTTATACTGATGTTTTCACATTCCACTGAATAACAAGGAACTGTATTATAGCAGTTATCTATATCTTAGGAATTATCTTTACTTGAAAGTGAACTTTCTGTGTTATGGGATGGTGAGTGAGGAATGGGATCATGGAATGGTGATGGATGTGATTCAGGCCTTGGAGAAAGTGTTTGATGGAGAGTAGCGGTTGATTACCCACCAGTAACTCCTATTGAATCCTTGTAAGATCTACACAGTACTGTTTGGATAGGGGAGGTATGCGAAGTGAAAGAGTCATTACAAACGGTTTGGTGAAAAGAGAAGAAGTGGTGAAAGCCTTTCGTAACATGAAATGTGGCAAGCTGGCTGGAGTGGATAAGATTGCGGTTGAATTTCTCGAGAAAGAAGATGACTGTGTTCTTGATTCATTATTCAGGATTTTTAGATTATCTGTGGGTCACGGAGGTGCCTGAGGATTGGTAGAATGCCTGCATAATGACATTGTGAAAAGGCAAGGGTGGCAAACGTGAATGATCAAATTACAGAGTTTAGTGTAACTGGTAAGTTGCATGGGATCTCGTGATTGAGAAGTTGGCGGCGCCATCTCGATAACGCGATTAGCGGCGAAGATGTATGAAAGAAAAATGATGATAATGACAACACTAACACAAAGTTAACATCATCATTATCCCCCATCTAAACCATACTCAAAGATTTCCATTTCTTATTCAATCTCTTCGCGCTTATACTACTTAACTTTTAAGGGACACAATGTACTTAATAATTAGTCTGTCATTGGAGAGGCTTTGAATAACACATGGTTAAGGTAAGGATAGTCTGTCCATAATAATTAGTCTGTCTTTGGAGAGGCTTTGAATGACACATGGTTAAGGTAAGGATAGTCACATCTTATGAATATCTACAAATGATTAATACCACTCGAGATTATTACAGCATATAACTTGATACACATTTTCTTTGTCAGGTGGATGTTTGAATGTTCCTGTTGTAGGTGTTGTGACTATATGAGGTTGCCTAAATGAACGGCTCCACGCCTGGAGTACAATCTGAAGTTGTCTTATAAGGATTCATGTAAGCTTCTATGTCTAGTTTTTCCTTCCCATAATTTAACGAACTTGGGAGTTGAAACGTTGTGTTCCCGGTTTCATTATGAGCATTAGATTTGTATATGTTTTTAGTGGACTGGAAATTTGAGAATGATAAGGATAAGAAACATTAACATAAGGTTAGACATTGATCATTTGACCCATCGGCAAGCACTCACCATTTGATAGAGACATGAAAGTCAGTTGATAGTTACGAAGAGATACTGATGTACGCTGCAAGCACATAGAAAAGTATATCATTGAAATTATTGAATTGTGACAAATAAGAGACTCAGAGCATCTTGCATATCATATCAATTCCTTCTGGCTAACATTACAATATCGTGTGAGTCTTCATCAATGGAAATGGCTAACATTTCTATGTCGTGTGAGTCTTCATCAGTGGAAATACCATAAGTGGATTGCAAAAGTGAAACCCACAGATAAAATATTGCTGGTAGAGCTTTGATTAATTGCCCGTTGAATTGACTGTGTCTTGAATTACGCGACGAAGAGATTCACTCTATCTGACGAATTAGATTTTTCTTCCGCTGATGTAGAAGCTTCTAGACTTAACACCGCACGTACCCGTCCGTCAGTTCGCGGTGCCAAGATTCCGCTTTTCGGAACATTTCTGAGAGTCATATTTCAAGCGAAAATTCTTTGAAAATTGTATTGCGGTCTCAGCTTGAGGAGGACCATTAATACGTGTCACCCAGAACATCTTGTTGGGCTGAAGCTGAAAGAAAAAGAAAGAGAAAGTGAAAAAAAAGTGACTTTCCTGCCTTGATGCTTGTATTTTTCAAATGACATAGTTTCCCATTTTTTTTTTTTTCCTTTGTGCGAGATTTCATAAATACTACTAATTAAGAAGATATTAGTGTCTTCTTCGAGAGTAAAGTGGCCAGGAATGAGATTTTATATTTCATACAGTTTTTTTTTGTAATGTTCAGCGGCAAGTGCATCGGCACCAAAGACATTATTTACCAGGAAACTTTACGGTGCGAACGAAAGCTCTTGGCCCTGATCAAAGGTGTTCAACGGCGTGTTTCTTTTCCTTGGGCGGCACGAAGCCTGCCAAAGAGAGAGGAGGGATATTAAATAATCCCTCGCGTCTCTCTGTCAACGTGTGCCTAACCTGTAGTTATTTAGTTCTCGATAGGCGGGAAGGACACGAGTTGTCTGTGGCTGAAGACGGGTTGTTTGATATTGGGATCACCAACATCTCTCAGGCTGACGACTTGGTGGTGACGTTCTTCTTTTGTCAGAGGTAAGCGCTGTGTTGCCAGTCCTCACGGTCACTTCTCCTATAGTTTTAGCTAGTGGCAGCCTTCGCTCTTACACGTACAGGCGACGGTCTTTTGTCAGAGGTGAGCGCTGTGTTGCTCCAATGCTCACGGTCACTTCTATAGTTTTAGCTAGTGGCAGCCTTCGCTCTTACACGTACAGGCGACGGTCTTTTGTCAAGAGGTAAGCGCTGTGTTGCCCCAATCCTCACGTTCACTTCGCCTATAGTTTTAGCTGGTGGCAGCCTTCCCTCTTACACGTACAGGCGACGGTCTTTGTCAAGAGGTAAGCGCTGTGTTGCCCCAATGCTCACGGTCACTTCGCCTATAGTTTTAGCGAGTGGCAGCCTTCCCTCTTACACGTACAGGCGACGGTCTTTTGTCAGAGGTGAGCGCTGTGTTGCCCCAATGCTCACGGTCACTTCGCCTATAGTTTTAGCTGGTGGCAGCCGTCTCTCTGCGCGTCCAGGCCGTCATGTATCGGGTTGGGACACACATTACCATATCTCGCATAGCCTTGTCGTTCATTTTGTGTTCGAAACGTTATGACGCCTTTTAGCTGGTGAAAAATAGCATTGGGCATATGTTACGGTAGATTTATATTCAGTAATGCGTTTTAAATGCCGAGGGTTAATAAACGTAGTTCGAAAAAGTAATTTCCTTAAAATTCCGAATAACAGAACGTGACCTTTGAGATCACCAGATGAGGTCATCAAATTTTAACTTCATTTTTTTTTCCTTTACAGCCAACATGAAATATTAATTTTCTTTTTTCACAATTCTCGAGAGTAATGAGGCAATAGCTTATAAATCGTACCGAAGTTAATCATTTTGACCCCCCGAGTAAGATGTCATAATTTCTTTGATTCCACTTTCCAGTTTAGTTAATTGCAAATACCCGATAGTGACACGATATTAAGCACTGAATACTAAAACATTCTTTCAACATACACGGACGATCATCCGCCAGATGTGAGAAACCAGTTAATTTCTTTTGTTTACAAGTATTTGACACACAGTCCACAAATGCCTCAAAATCCTAGTCCGCCTTTACGATCCTGCGCAATTTTGTTTATAATGGTTGTGTACTTAGTTTATGAATTCATATGAGAGATTCTAGATTTACCTAATGCTTAGTAAGCATTAGGTTCGGGATGATTTCAGATTTGAATTTGTTTGATATGCACTGCTGCTGTTCCTTCGTTTCGTGGATGAGTGGCATCATGGTTTCTCACAGTGGCCGAAACGTCTGAAAACACAGAAAAAAATAAATGAAAAATACTGAGGAGTAAATGCCATAGGTGAGTCATGATACCTAGTATGGCTGGAGTTCTGTAGAGTGGCAATGATCGACTATCAAGGCTTATGGGAGGTTGGATTTTGTCTGTCTGGGGTTAGGGTGTTGTCATAAACTGCGAGGTCGTCTACATATGGGAGGACATTGGAAGGTCATGTTAGAAGAGGTTGCAGAAGGACGGAGAAAGAACTGCTCTTTAGCGATCTCCTCTGCAGTGTTTGAGCGTATAGCCTTCAAGTTATGATACTGGTGAACCATCTTTTTTTGTCATTTTGTGGTGGGCGTTTGTCATGCATTTTTGTGTGAGCCTGCGTCAGGGGAACAGTGTCAAATGCTATGTTGATGTCTATTGCCTATGGTACGGTGGGAGAGGGGAGGTTCTGGTTGGTTGAAGCTCTCCAGAGTGTGTTATGATAGGTCCTTTTGCAGTATAGCAGTGGAGTTAGCAGTGCAGCAGAGGTGTGACTGGATCTAATGCCATGCTGTGGGGTTGAGGGATGGACACCTTGCTTGATTGTGTTGTGAATCAGGTTCTCAGAGGGATTGGATATTGATGACAGTAGAGATACAGGTTTCGGGATGTATGCTATGTTGGCAGGTTTCCAGATGTTCGAAATTATATATATATATATATATATATATATATATATATATATATATATATATATATATATATATATATATATATATATATATATATATATATATATTCATTCCTATGAGTCCACGGGGAAAATGAAACACGAAAAGTTCCCAAGTGCACTTTCGTGTAATAATCACATCATCAGGGGAGACACAAGAGAGAAATATAACAGTCAGTTGATATACATCGAAGAGACGAAGCTAGGACGCCATTTGGTAAACATGTGATTGTCATGTGTGTTTCATTTTCCCCGTAGACTCATAGGAATATCTTGATCACGCACAAAATTGTGATCCTTTCCAATATATATATATATATATATATATATATATATATATATATATATATATATATATATATATATATATATATATATATATATATATTTTCTCCCAATAGTAAGCTCACGTAAATCTGAAATAACTGAGCATTTAAGCTCCCTTCTGGCCCCCTACATGCTGGCATTACAAAGAGAAAATTGTAATGACACGGTGCCGCAATAAATCGTTCACAGAATACCTGATTATCATCCAGCCTGAAGGTCAGTCGACCTCAAGAACAGCTAAAGCATCAAAACATTAGTTTACGCCCATCGAAGAACTCTGCGCCGACAGCATCTACGGATACCGAAGTGCACTGAATGTGAATCGTCCAGGGTAGTGTTGCCTTAGATTACGGACACAGCAGTACCAAACTCCGTCATTAGTTCAAGGGTTTTAGTCTTCGATGGGTCACGTAATCACCTCGCAGTTACCCAGGCCATTGCAGTGCATTTTATGAGATTCCGCGTATGCCAGAACAAACCAGAAAATTCAGATTTGGAAATACCACTCCTTCTCTCCTCAGAGGCCATATTGAAGAATCAGCGGCAAGATTCACATTCACGAGATATTTGGTCGAATATCATCTCTTTATGAAATATTCCAACCCTTAGATTTTAGACTGAAAGATCGTCTTCATGCATAGTAATATACGTCCAGGAAACTTTGCATCTAGTCAACAGTTAAGTGATTTATGTGTTAGAAGGAACAGAGAAGGGGGCCAAGCGAGGATATTCCCTCTCAGTCACAGTCCTCAGTTCTTAACGCTACCTCACGAACGCGCGAAATGGCGAATGTATGAAATGATATTATATATATATATATATATATATATATATATATATATATATATATATATATATATATATATATATATATATATTCGCCATTTCTTGCGGTAGCACTAGGAACACACGAAGAAAAGGCCTCATTGGGTCACATCCACTCTCTAGCTATCCTTAACTAGGCTCCACAGACCTCTCGTTGGTTTACCCCGGCTGCTTCATGTGTCCTGCTTCAGTCCATTGACAACACGTCGACCTCTGGTCCCCATAGATCACCTAGGTTGGGCCCCACGACCTATATATAGACCCATCTCCTACCCCTGCTATCTTTCCGAGCTCCCTCTCGCTGAACACACTCCAGAAGAGACCTCTCAATAAATCGCTCCCAATTTCCTCACCTCCAAGGCTCTTTTCCCTCCAATCAAGAGACGTATAATTTCGTGGCTTTTTATCCCTAGCCACCGCTGGGTTCAGGACATGAAAGGATAATGAAGGGAGACTTCGCTCCGGTGAAGGCTTCAGACTAAAACTTTTGCTGAACGAGATTTCAGCTTTTATTCCGCATACAGACCGCCTTTTTGCTACCTGTTAAAGATTTTCTATAGGAATGTTTTTTTTTTTTTTTTTTTTACGTCAAGCAAAACTCTAACAAGACAAACTTTATTTTATCCTTAACACAGACTGGATGCCTTATTATCAAGGAATATTTGAATCCACAAAATTACGAAAGAAAAATGTCTGATGCGAACGTTTATGAGTGTGAAAAAGTAGGGTTAATGGCTTAAACATATACTACCATTTTCGTCCCAAACGAAACTGCAGCTCTCTCCTCAAGCCAAGAGCTGTGATCATGATTACATAGATAATTTTCCCTCGGCTGTGTAGGTCTGTTGCCCAAGACATCGATTACTCCTAATCACACATTTTCGGTCTAACATTTATTTACCTACGAGACTCCTCCTCATACATCCTGGCCCAATTCCTTCAAAATATTCAAGATTACCTCCTAAACCCCAGTTTACGAGCTGTATACTATGTACGAACGAACGTGAAATACGTGACCATCATTTGAAGAAAATGCAGATTTTTTTTTTTTTCCTCATTTATGAATAAAATTTCCCTAAATAAAGCGATATTGTAGATTAATGACTTCCCCAAGCCCACACAATAGTAGGATCTAGTGATGCGGTAAATCTTTGGATACCGAATGAGTCGCTTTCAGAACTCATTCGCCACCGTTGTCTTCACGGCAGTACCTGGTACACACAGAGACAGCTTCTCCTAGTCAGAGAAGTGCAGATGAGCCAGAGTGACAGACTTGTATCGGATGGTGGTTCTCTCTCTCTCTCTCTCTCTCTCTCTCTCTCTCTCTCTCTCTCTCTCTCTCTCTCTCTCTCTCTCTCTCTCTCTCTCTCTCTCAACAGTGGCCTACCACTGGCCAGTCATACATCATGCACAGGGCCTTCATGCCTCAAGCATGGTCCTCCTCCAGCGGACGGCAGTAAACAAATACTACATGCACGTGTCAGGTATATATCCAAGTATTACCAGACTTATCCTTTAGTTGTTGGACCTTCACTTGTCAGACGATGCGCCGCGAGATACTAAGCACAGCTTTCTGAACGTTGTGTTAAAAAATGGTCCACTTTCGTGAGTACGCAGGGTTAGAAACCACGTCTCACGACCAGGGGCAATGATGAGTACACAGGGTTAGAACCCACGTCTCACGACCAGCGGCAATAAGGCTTCCCGATATAATAGGATGATTGATATGATGAGCCTAGCCAACCTCATCATAACCCGTCGCCACATTGACTCACAAGATGACGACCGCTGCTGCCGAAGGTGTACACATCTCGAGGAGGAGATGCTGACCACAGCATCATCGTAGATGCAGAGGCACGGTCATTTATGAACCGCCAGGCCGAACTTCACCTCTCCTGTGCGGTGCACTCTGAACCAGTTGAAAGATACATTAATGTATTAGCCTCTGCAGCATCGTAGACATTAGCACCAGCCTCAGCATTAGCAGCAGCATCAGCATTAGCAACAGCATCAGAATGAGCACCAGCATTAGCATTAGCAATAGCATCAGAATGAGCACCAGCATTAGCATTAGCAACAGCATCAGAATGAGCACCAGCATCAGCATTAGCAGCAGCATCAGAATGAGCACCAGCGTCAGCATTAGCAACAGCATCAGAGTGAGAACCAGCCTCAGCATTAGGACCAGCATCAGAATGAGCACCAGCATCAGCATTAACAGCAGCATCAGAATGAGCACCAGCGTCAGCATTAGCAACAGCATCAGAATGAGCACCAGCGTCAGCATTAGGAACGGCATCAGCATTAGCAACAGCAGCATTATTAGTAACATCAGCATCAGTATCAGTGACCACAATGGTAAGCTTTGCTCCTCTTCACAGTTTGAAGTTGGTTACCTGACTCACGGTTGAAGAACTGGACGAACACTTCTTGACAAACTCGTATATGAATGTCTCCACTTCCACTCGGCCGTTAAGATTCACTGAGAACGTCTGTGGTCGACGGGAATACATGATCCAGTCTGGAGGCATCATTCATGATCCGGTTATTCTGGGAGAGTTCACCGTCACCCGTGATAGATATTGCCTAAGCCAAATGTAATATTCAGGGAAATAAAAAGATACTCCCAGGGGGGCTAAAGAGTCATCGAATATCACAGCTGTACCCACCTCGAATACCACGAGCGCCACGGATATTGCCCTGTGGTCATAACGGAATCCAATTGCACTTTCTCTCCAGCTGTTTGTCAGTGAAATATATGGGAGGAGGGAAATAGTAAAGGCATTAAACTGGCCCTGTTTGACAACAGCTTCCCCGGGTGTTGTCAGAGAGAGCAGTATGCACTGCAATATTTTGCATCATGCATTACGGGTCGTATTTTACCTCGCTTCCGCACTGAGTATCATAGATCACATGACATGAGCATAATCCCAGGGACTCACCCAGCATCTGGTTAAGAATTTAGTAACCAAAAAACACACGGTCAAACTCCTTTTAAGTGATATCAGAGCCTGATAACCGGCAGAAACATTGGCTATCTTTCAGCCTCGCGAGATTAGGATCATTCGTTCTGTTATGAAATTCTCTCGTAACCCAGAGATACCTTGATATCGATGTTTTTGCGTCATGCGCACACCAGTCCTCTACGTATATAGGATCATCTTCATAGGATCTATGAGGAATTAATAACCCTCGTACTGGAATGTGGTTATTAAAGTCTTTGGCAGCCACAAAGGTATATATATAACCAACCACTCACTGCCTGAGGCCTGGCCTACCACGCTCCTCCGTCAGGGCGCTCCGCCCTTCCCTCCCGCTATAAAGAGGGAGTGTACCAGTCTTCGAGGGGGAAAACAAAGGCAGAGTACCTACCTGGTGGCGTAAAGCGTGCCACAGAGCAGAAGGCATCCTCAAGATGGAAGTGACGGGCGTTTTAGATTAAGTTTTATGACCGACTAGGGTTCACTTCAGACAAGCTAGACTTTGTGTGGAGACTTTACCAGACATGAACGAGAAAATTTGATTTTCTTTGCCAGTGGGAAGCGTTCAGGTCCACGAATCATACTAGAGTCAGCCCGGGTTCGAGTCCTGAGCTCGGCAGTGGGCCTCCCAGCCAAGCCCGCTCTCTGCTCATCCCATCCTGGTGCTGGTTGATAAAAGGGTCTCTCTCTCTCTCTCTCTCTCTCTCTCTCTCTCTCTCTCTCTCTCTCTCTCTCTCTCTCTCTCTCTCTCTCTCTCTCTCTCTCTCTCTCTCTCTCTCTCTCTCTCTCTCTCTCTCTCTCTCTCTCTCACTGTACGTGTGTGTGTGTGTGTGTGTGTGTGTGTGTGTGTGTGTGTGTGTGTGTGTGTGTGTTTACGATCACAAATGACCCAGCACGTGGACTGAAACTAAAGTAATCCTTGTTTATTTACGTCTCAGCTCGCATTTGTATGATCGGTTCAGGCACATCCAGATGGGTCCGCATCCCGAGACCCATCACATCTAGGTGATGTGTCACGTACCATCATGGTATACACGTCCACATCTTGTGCATTCAGACCGCAAACAAAACATTACGAAATGACACGTGAATTACTGGCATATATCCACCACCTCGTAAGATTCGTAAGATATTTCTGACCAAATTTGTAAATGGTTTACAGTATTCCAGCGTAAGGTTCGTAAGATATTTCTGACCAAGTTAGTAAATGGTTTACAGTATTCCAGCTGCAGTGCACTCCCGCATTGTAAATATTTACATTTGGACGTGAAATGATACCTGGGTGAAATGAAGACAAGATGACCCATAGTTGAGCAACGTAAACGTTTCTTGATATCGTCTAGCTTAAACTTGATGACCGTCATCTTCAGGGGTTGTTGCACACAACAGATCATCATGCCATTCTGCTGCTCAGTGCTCACGGAAGTGTCATGTATGTCTCACACACATACTTGCCCATATCTGCTGCTCAGTGCTCACGGAAGTGTCATGTATGTCTCACACACATACTTGCCCATATCTGCTGCTCAGTGCTCACGGAAGTGTCATGTATGTCTCACACACATACTTGCCCATATCTGCTGCTCAGTGCTCACGGAAGTGTCATGTATGTCTCACACACATACTTGCCCATATCTGCTGCTCAGTGCTCACGGAAGTGTCATGTATGTCTCACACACATACTTGCCCATATCTGCTGCTCAGTGCTCACGGAAGTGTCATGTATGTCTCACACACATACTTGCCCATATCTGCTGCTCAGTGCTCACGGAAGTGTCATGTATGTCTCACACACATACTTGCCCATATCTGCTGCTCAGTGCTCACGGAAGTGTCATGTATGTCTCACACACATACTTGCCCATATCTGCTGCTCAGTGCTCACGGAAGTGTCATGTATGTCTCACACACATACTTGCCCATATCTGCTGCTCAGTGCTCACGGAAGTGTCATGTATGTCTCGCACACATACTTGCCCATATCTGCTCCTCCTCTGTGTTGGCGTTCCATTATAACCCCAACCAATAATGATACCTCTGCCAGTTTAGACACCTTGTACACCAGAACCCTTAAGAATGAATGATAACCAGACGTGTGCTGACGGTATTAGACTACAAGAGACGAGCAGAGTCAAGGGAATGTGATCCTCCTCTTTTTTTTTTCCTCAATCCGTGAATATCAGTTAGAAAACTCTTGAGACAGAACTCGGCCAGGTGTCTTGGATTCTGCGCTGTTGTAACGGCTTTTGTTTCCTTACAAATATGACTCTGTTCCCGTTCTGTCACAGAAGATTTAATGTAGATATTATGAACAACTTCGTCTTCGTTGAATGACGAAGCCTCTCTTATAAACCTCGATGGTAACCAGTGTGTCCGCCCGATGTCAAACGTAGAACTAGCGGTACCCGAAGTCTGGGCCTGACCGACCAAGTTACGCACCATTATATGAGCTTATACACAAGCAGGTGCGTCATCAGACTCTGGACCTCTGTAGTGTAGTGGGTATCTCTGGTGACCTTGGCGCATTCACGGTGCGCTTGAAGTCGAGCCTTAGGTTGATTCCTGGCTGCGGCAGTCGGTCCACAGTCAACCCTGCTGTTCATCCTCCCCACCGGGTTGGCCTGTGAATATGAAATAGGTATCTGTTTTGGGTTAGGGTATATATATATATATATATATATATATATATATATATATATATATATATATATATATATATATATATATATATATATAGATAGATATATAGATAGATAGATAGATAGATAGATAGATAGATAGATAGATATAGATAGATAGGTAGATAGATATAGAGATATATGAGTAGATAGATAGATAGATATAGCGTAAAGGAGATAGCGTGCACCGTCAAATGATGAATCTTGAGATGTGGACCTTAAGTTAAAGCAGAGCTTTCGACCTGCTGTAAGATGGGTGATTGGTAGAGGCAGCTGGCCTCCACCCCTGGTAGTGAGTTTCAGACCACCAATGAATGATGAGAGAGATGCCGTTCTCATCCGTGGTGATACGAGGTGGCGTCCATGTTATATTTCTAAGAAATGATGTATTTTTGAGATGACTCTTTTCATTATCTTGATATCCTCTAGTGTGAAAAGCCAGCAAACGGAGCGCACCGGCCCAGTCCCATCTTCACAAACATGTTTTTTTTTTCTTCTTCGTCTTCTATTAGAAGGAAGATCTGTGTTGTATGTACTTAACATTTCTTACTCGTGCAAGGTTTTTCTCATATGTTAAAAGTGTGAGTCAGTTGTTGTTCGCTGATGATACAGCGCTGGTGGCTGATTCATGTGAAAAACTGCAGAAGCTGGTGACTGAGTTTGGTAAAGTGTGTGAAAGAAGAAAGTTAAGAGTAAATGTGAATAAGAGCAAGGTTATTAGGTACAGTAGGGTTGAGGGTCAAGTCAATTGGGAGGTAAATTTGAATGGAGAAAAACTGGAGGAAGTAAAGTGTTTTAGATATCTGGGAGTGGATCTGTCAGCGGATGGAACCATGGAAGCGGAAGTGGATCATAGGGTGGGGGAGGGGGCGAAAATCCTGGGAGCCTTGAAGAATGTGTGGAAGTCGAGAACATTATCTCGGAAAGCAAAAATGGGTATGTTTGAAGGAATAGTGGTTCCAACAATGTTGTATGGTTGCGAGGCGTGGGCTATGGATAGAGTTGTGCGCAGGAGGATGGATGTGCTGGAAATGAGATGTTTGAGGACAATGTGTGGTGTGAGGTGGTTTGATCGAGTGAGTAACATAAGGGTAAGAGAGATGTGTGGAAATAAAAAGAGCGTGGTTGAGAGAGCAGAAGAGGGTGTTTTGAAGTGGTTTGGGCACATGGAGAGAATGAGTGAGGAAAGATTGACCAAGAGGATATATGTGTCGGAGGTGGAGGGAACGAGGAGAAGAGGGAGACCAAATTGGAGGTGGAAAGATGGAGTGAAAAAGATTTTGTGTGATCGGGGCCTGAACATGCAGGAGGGTGAAAGGAGGGCAAGGAATAGAGTGAATTGGAGCGATGTGGTATACCGGGGTTGACGTGCTGTCAGTGGATTGAATCAAGGCATGTGAAGCGTCTGGGGTAAACCATGGAAAGCTGTGTAGGTATGTATATTTGCGTGTGTGGACGTATGTATATACATGTGTATGGGGGGGGGTTGGGCCATTTCTTTCGTCTGTTTCCTTGCGCTACCTCGCAAACGCGGGAGACAGCGACAAAGTATAATAGATAATAAAAAAAAAATATATATATATATATATATATATATATATATATATATATATATATATATATATATATATATATATATATATTGGGAAGGATCACAATTTTGCGCGTGATCAAGATATTCCTATGAGTCCACGGGGAAAATGAAACACAATAAATTTCCAGGTGCACTTTCGTGTAATAATCACATCATCAGGGGAGACACAAGAGAGAAATATAAGTCAGTTGATATACATCGAAGAGACGAAGCTAGGACTCCATTTGGTAAACATGTGATTGTTTTGGACAATCACATATACATATGTGTGTGTGTGTGTGCGTGTGTGTGTGTGTGTGTATGTGTGTGTGTGTGTGTGTATGCGCGCGCGCGAAACATTAATAGCATCTAGGACAGTGGTTTTTGAATTGGACCCAAACTGCACAAAATAGGGATCATACATGTAAAGTTCTCTTTTTTTTGTCAGAATACTGATATGGATTATTCAGAAGAACATGTTTGAACCTTTGAATTAACTCGCATCTAAATGTACGTACATGTGATTTGTTATTTACAAACTGTCTAAAAGGAGTCATTCAGGTACTTAAATATATCATGATATTAATAATTGCTTTAGGTCTGTGTGTAGCACTCCAGTTTTCAAAGCGATGAAAAAATAAAAAAACATGAAAATTATAATGTTACGACTAGATTTAAACGTAGATCATCAAGTATGGTTATAAAAGGTCTCAGTTCCAGTCATATAGTGGGTATTACAGGACCATGTCCTTACGGATCTGGCCAAGGGTTTCATGAACCTCGAGTGTCTTATTGTCAGAAAAGAATAGTGTCACAATATCATGTAATAGGTATGTATACCTTGGGGAAAATGAGAGAATGGGAATTACCGTATCTTTAGTAAGCCATGTCTATAATCTTCTTCCACTGGGCAGTAGAGAGGTTGACTTGCTGTCAGTGAGCTGAGCCAAGGCATATGAAGTGGTCAAGGGCCTGGTTTTGGATGGAGAGCTGTGGTCTCAGTGCAAGTATATCATGGTAGCTGAATAGTGGCTGTGAGCGAAGGGAGGCCACTTACTTCGTCTGTCTCCTGGTGCTGCCTAGCTCACGCGGTTCTTGTAGAATTCTCACACGGAACACTAGTGTTGCACAACTACATACGCTCATGCATGTTAACACCTCTCTCTCTCTCTGAAAGAAGTCTGACATGCCTTCTCTGGCTTGCTCATGGCTTTCGTCCGTTCCTCTTTCTCTTCATATTTTTATACGCCTTGTTCTTCGTTCTTGTAGTCCCTGACGTACATGATTATAACATGTAAAGAATATACTTCATTTTTCTAACTCCTCCGTCTTGTTCCTGTGTCATCCCTTTACACTTTCATTTATTTTCTTTTCACTTTGTTCTCCGAAGAGAACCTTTGATCGCGTGTTCCAGTGCCCCATACGAAACCTTCCTTCCCTCCTGGAAGCATTGCACACCTTCGCACGAAGGAACTTTCATGACCTGTCTTTTTCTCTACCTCAAAGTTCTCCCTCTGGTGCTTAACGAACACTCTCAAACAGTTCCTTCACATAGACCTGACTCCTTATTACCATTTGGGTAACTGTACAACTGTCTTTTTTACTTTTTTTTAGGGGGGGACTATATTATTGTCTCATACGTGATCAAAATATCGTTCCATATATATATATATATATATATATATATATATATATATATACTCGCACTTCAGCAGGACTTCATACAATTTCATTTGATAATTAACTTTTCTATACATGTGGCACGACATGTTTCGTGGAGACAATTCACCTCATAAGGTGCCAGTATTTGATGAAGTTATTTAAATCTCATCATCACAATAGAAGTACCGTCCGGCAATTTTGTGGAGTGGATGCCAGCAACCCAGTTGTGGGTGGAGCAGCGACTCGAAAGCCACTGTAGTGCTGGCTCACTTCGCCGAACCCTCCCGAAATACCTAGGTGTTAGTACTTCCCTGGTTGATTGCTGCCTTTCACCAACTAACAGACATACATACAGACAGACAGACGTTATCAAAGCTTCACACTCACCACATGTAAGGCTGATTGAGAAGTTGGATGGCCAGGCACCACTAAGGGGAAACTTTATTAAGAGATAGAAGATTATCTCTGTGGAAGGGAACAGAGGACGTATGTCAGCAGATCCATCTCCCAGTAAGTCGAAGTGTAATAGGAGAAAATGCTCAAGAGACGGGACAGACTCCCACCCAGTACAGCACAAGGAGGTACTTACAGACAGACAGACATACTGATTTGTATACACCTCAGGTATATACAAAACCACCTTGGGGTATTCCACTGCTAATGATGATAGCCATGGAACAGACGAACCCCTGGAAGAGTGAGATGAGCAAAGTGGGTACATGTAAAGAACAGAGACGTAAAGACGTAAAGAAAAATTCAGATGTGTAATGAAGTAAGGGAAGGAATTAGATCCCATGAAAACAGGAAAAGGTTACATCGCAGGAGTTCTTTTTTACTCCAAGACGGACCGACGAGCGTCATTTGGAGTGGGGAACACGTCGTTAGCTTCAAAGACATTAGGGGAAAAATGGGAACGGAAGACACACTTAGTTGGAGAAGTGAGAAGTTTGGACTCTACAAAGGAAAAGAGATGATATAGAGTAACTGAAATGAACACACACACACACACACACACACACACACACACACACACACACACACACACACACACACACACACACACACACTTTTATACATATAAACGTAAGCAGTTTAGATTCTTCTTGGGATAATTACGTTCAGTTTGACTAAAAGGTTAAGACAGTTGAGGTGAAAGAGAGAACTTGTTGTCTGGTTCATCTCTGGTAGCCACTAACGACCCGGACCCTCATAGTCCATCTTTAGGATGTTTACAAAATCTTACCATATACATTTATTTCTGTAAAACAACCTAATTATATCGATACACAAGTGCTATTTTCATACAGAAATACACAGTGTGGTTTATAGTTGTTGCAGAATAGATTGTAAAATGCCTTCAGTTATATCATTGTCAGTGAAGACTATGGATCCATCTTTAGTCGAATCCTAACAACTGGGTTTTGGTCTAAAACGCGAAAATGATATTCCTGTTTACAGTCTTCCGATTTCTAGAAACGTTAGATACCCGACAGAACACCGCCCATGTTTGGTTAAAAAGGTTCGTTTCTTCCAAAGACGTAAGGAACATTAAGCTCTTCTTTTATGGCCTCACTAGTTTTAACATTAGGGGAAAAGGTTGCTTCCGAATGTTAAGCTGGTACGTCCATAAAAGGGGAGTTTAATGTACCTTTTGTCTCTTGGGACGTTTGTTACGATGTTCGGTGTGGTGAATGTCTCTTGGATGTTCTTTAAAATCTTGGATGTTCTTTAAAACTGAGTTTGTGGGGCTAAGGCATTTGTCAAGGGAAAAGAGAAAATACGTTAGAGTGACCAGCAATATGAGAGAGAGAGAGAGAGAGAGAGAGAGAGAGAGAGAGAGAGAGAGAGAGAGAGAGAGAGAGAGAGAGAGAGAGAGAGAGAGAGAGAGAGAGCTGATGGCTACCAGAACACACTTGTGTTCCCATCGTACCACAGTAAAGTAGAGGGAGCCCCTGCCTCCATGGATGGTTCGCCTGGTAATAGCGTCCCCCAAAACTTGAGCTCCTAAGATGTCCCAAGTTCAGTCTTGCATTTCTTGGCGATGATTACTCTTGCAGGAAACGTTCCCTTGCTTAATAGAATTAAAAAATGGTTAGGAGGAATTTTATCATCAAATTAGAGTGTGCATGTTTTTTGTTTTTTTTTCACTGCAGACTACTTTGATAGTAACACATAGTGAATTTGTTATACACTCGTTATTCATGTAAATGAACAGGTGATGACTTTAGGATACCACATACATGAAGGAACAAACGCTACATACATGTAAGGTACATATGATATCTGATGTCAACTATTTACCTCTAGGCACCCCGAAAACCCAGTCATCTCCATACATACATCCTCGAACAAAAGATACTTTACATTACTCTACTTTACTTACTTTGCGATACTTTACAATAATGTAAATAAAGTGGGTGGCCAATTTCATAGCTGGCTGCCATGCCAGAGTTACTCACAATGGTTTCACCTCTAAAAATCCTCAAACTCTGCGGTGGAGTTTCCCAAGGTGCATTTCTTTCTCCAACTTTCTTCCATCTTTTCCTGCACGACCTCCCATTACTTTCATCAAAACCGGCATGAAGCTCCTCTCCTATGCAGACGACCTCACAATCACAACATCCTGACACCATAGGAGTGCAACACCAACATGTGGTACTACATTACACAGTTGGAACCTTTTGCTCACTCAGAACAAAGTCTCCATTTCCAGAGAAGTCTTCAGTCAGTCTTTTAACCTCAGAGAGACACGAATCGAGCTCACACCCTCCAAGTCACCTAGAACAGATAGTCACTCCCACTGAACAAAACACCAGCTATTCTAGGCATCAAATACAACACAAACATTACATTCAACCCCCCACACCAATAACATCAACACAAAAGCAACACACAAACTATAAGCGCTCAGAACTCTTAAGTAGCACCAGATTTGGACAAGTAAAAGACTCCCTCAACATCATACACCAATAACTCATTCGCTAGTTACCTATAGATTTCCCAGACTCTTCTAAGACACTGACTTGCTATATGAACTCCCTCTCAGTTTATGCTCCTTTAGAAGTTGATTAGCTCTACGTATTTTTCATTTCTTATTTCACCTTTGGGTCCTGTTCTTTCTCTTATCCGTCAGTCTCTTGTGTAATCATTACCCGCATACTGAACATCGAGCACTTCACGATTTCCCTTTGGTCTATCAAGCTTGATGAGTTCGACTTCTGTGAACTTATGCGTTAAGGCAAGTTCTAGCCGAGGTGGGGCATCAGAGATGGAGCATTAAACGTCATGGTGTTCGTGTGATCCGTAATATGCTGATGGAGATCATTCTCCTGTATATGTTGAAGGAACTTGTACTCATCTCCATGACTTTACAAGTTTCCCTTGTCTGTTCATTTCTAGCTGAAATCCCCCCATGAACTTGTGTGTGTGTGTGTGTGTGTGTGTGTGTGTGTGTGTGTGTGTGTGTGTGTGTGTGTGTGTGTGTTTTGAGCTGTTTCCACGTGTTACAGTATTATGGTTTATACGACATATAAAGATAAGGTACCAGTGGAGTTTCTATGTGAAGTACTTAAGGATTCCATGACTCTACTGCCATTTGCTGTAACTGTGCAGTAGTTGCTGAGGAGAACGTGGATGCGAAAATTCTCAGCCATACCTTATGTGCAACATAAAGGTGGGAATATTTCTCAACCTCTCTTAATGAGGGTACGTATTCCTCACGTAGATATGTTAAAAGGCGAGAAGAAAGTTCCGCCTCGTTTGCCCAAACGTTGTACAGCGGATTTTATTTCCAATTTGTCTTGCGAGCTCATTAGGGAGTCGGCGGACTTTGCAAATACCTCAGAGAATGGGGCAGTAATGGTACATATGGTTGGTGATGGTTGATGTGGACGGTGTGGTGGTGACGCTGTTGGCTCCGTGTTGGTGATGGTGTTGTGGGGAGAGTGTTGGGGAAGGACGGAGCGGTGGGGAGAGTGTGGGCGAAGGATGGAGTGGTGGGAAGAGTGTGGAGGAAGGACGGAGTGGTGGGAAGGGTGTGGGGGAAGGACGGAGCGGTGAGGAGACTGTGAGGGAAGGATTTAGTGGTGGGAAGATTGTGGAGGAAGGACGGAGTAGTGGGAAGAGTGTGGTGGAAAATTAGTGTGTGGGATGGTGATGGAGGAGGGATGGTGGAAGATATGATAGTGATACTGTTGTAATGATCTTACGGTTGCGAGTATGTTGGTGATGGTATGGTGTCGGTGGTATAGTGAGGATGATGCGAAGGTGGAGAGGGCGAAGTGCAAATGACGGTGTGTCCAGAGATTGCGTCTTATGGTGATGTCTTGGGTAGAACAGGTAACGGGAAAAGTTACCTCTAGGTCCACAGAGCAACGATATCTCCGGAGAGATGCCCGACTATTTTTTTTACTGTTTTGAGAAAGACTCGTGATCCTGGTGAATTACATTACTTCATCTTGAGGTAGGGATGTCCCAGACATTTTAATTCCGTGCGTGTGTTTCGTATTACCGATGTGCATAACTTTTATAAGTTTTTCCCCCTCATCAAAAGTCATTATTGCTTTGTCTCTGTCCACTGAATTAACTCGTCAGGATCATTTTTCAACAGTTTTACAATAATTTTCGGATTTGGTCCTCAATTTTGAATTTGCATCGTATGCAGACTTTGGAGATCTTTTGGCAGCTGACCGTTTCTCTCGATCATTGATAAACATCATGAACAAAATGGGACCCAGATGCGATGCCATTGGTACCCCACTTGTTAACCCCAGCTTGGCAAACGCCTTACACCATCATGTACGACCCGATGTCTTCAGTATGTGGGCAGGTCATGAATCCATTCGCATGATTCGGTACCAAAACCATGCCACTTGTCCGAACATTCTACCCTTTGGTGTATTATCAAAGGCTTGACGAACGTCTGGGTTAACCACATCAGATGGGGATTTTAAAGTCCCAGTTCTTTAATGCATATATAAGTAGCAGAATGTAACAATTTGGTGAAGCCGGATCTGTTCCATAAGACGCTTCAGTCCTATTGGAATGGTAGTCTCTCATCATTTACCTTATTACTGGAGCGAAACTTATTTGGGCGGTGATTCAATAGGTGTTTCTCATCCTTGGATATTGGTGTGACATTTATGTGCCTCCAGTCGCTCTCATTCAGTGACTTACCGACAAAAATTTTTTGGTCAAAGTTTGCATCATGTATTCACGGATTTCTTCGAAGAACTAGGTAGCAAATCGTCAACGACACACGATTCGTTCAGATTGATATTTGTTTTTCAGTAGATCTTGATGTTTTCGTGGTTATCTCACTCTGTCTCACTAAGATCTTAAGCTCCACTCTCTTCCCCCGCCTCTCAAGTACACCTTGCCGGTCTGAGGAGGGGTAGCAGCCCCCTCGGACGTATAAAGCGAGTGGAAGGATTCGTTTCATACCGAAACGGATTCGATGGTGTCGTGCTGTACCAGTTCATAGGTATCACTCGGGATTCGAACCCATATGTGTCTGTGTGTGTGTGTGTGTGTGTGTGTGT
>NC_092233.1:12147741-12180241 GCF_036320965.1 Panulirus ornatus | reverse complement strand
CGTCACCGTCCGTCCTCTGCACTCTGTGGATCACATCAGTACACGTCTGTCTTACAGGAAATGCGCCGCTTAAACACATACCTGTTGAGGTGATGGTGGCAGAAATGCTTGAGACCACTGGATTTGACGAGTCCCAGATACTCACCTTGGGAATTCGACAACGGCTGACTACAGTATAGCAAAGTCCAGGCGATTTACTCTACAGTTTGATGAAACAGACAGAAATGCGAACTTGTTCTTATGATCAGTGGGAGAAAATTACAAAAAGAAAAAAAAAAGAATTTCGTGCAGAGTTGGAAACTTGGAACATCTGAAGTTGATGAGCTATGATATCCAGTCTGTTATATTCAACTTGGAAAAAATAATAGAAAAAGAAAGCACACTTCATTTTCCACCCCATTTTCCACCCGCAAACACTCTCTCCCAAACTCTTTCTTTCAAGCAGACTACCACACTGGTGTCTGGAAGTCTCACAATCCAGTCGTAAAGAAGTGGAAACTGTAAAGGCATGAATATCGAAGGCACCTCCCGACCGGACGCTTAGCTCCCCAGAGCCTGAGATTGTACTGCATCTCTTTTCCTGCACGTGTGGCCGCCTCTGCTTGCCTAGGATATGACTTAAGGTTGAACGGACATGTAGTGGACTCGGGGGACTAGGTTAGGATGCTGTGTTGATGAGAACGGAGAACCAGTAACTGAATACAGCGGATGAATACTGTAATATACTAATGGGATTCATGTGATGTTAAGTATTTACTACAGTCATTCATGCGACGCTATGTGAACTCTGTAGACACGCAAGTATTTGTTATGCGACTCATGTGACCTAACGTGAAATTTAGGTAACCCAGTATTTATCACTTATCATTTTGCAGTATTTTTTTTTTATATTTCCACATTATATGGCTCCACTTATGGTGGATGTTTAAGCGTCCCAGGTGGAGATGACACACGTCAGTGAAAGCTCATTCGTAGTCTCTGTTTCCTCCCTCGAGCGAGGGCGTCTGGGCATATTCTAGAGGAATATGTGACCACTTTAGAATTACCCGTATACAAGATGCCTGCGTTACCCAGTGTGATCCATTCGATGAAGATTCCAATTCCAACCTTAGTCAATGGCAGGGTGATCCAGAATGCCACCAAACACATTCGTAAGTAAGACGCAGAAAGTTAGTCTAAAGAATGAAGCAGTTGGGCACCACACAACAATTACGAGAGGCCACAAATCTCTGTCTGGCCGACGCTCACCGTCGTCGTCATAAATTCCCAGTAAGGGTTATGAAGGTTTTCGAAACCCGTCATTTTTTACTCGAAATCTAAATCGTAGCCTCGGGTCCTCTCCCGAACGATTTCCCCGCCGACCTCATGAGAAAGCATGACCTTTCCAGCGAGAGATTGGTCATGATGAGACCCGTGGCTGGTTCCAGCCCAAGCCGTACGTACATGCATGCGTTCGTCAAGGTGCGTCGCATACGAAGGGGAAAACATGTATAAAACGCTAAACCCACGAAAGTGCGTGATGGCCAGGACTGCACCTGTAACCTAAGGTCTTATTGCCCCTCATAAGATGGGTACTTTGACATATCTAAAACTGGAGAGATGTGATGAATCCATGTCGCGGATATATCTTGCTATTTCTGATATCCTATAATATTACGTATATGATATTTCGTGAGTTTGGTACCTTGAAATATCTAAAAGTAGAGGAGGAGTTATGATGGATCAATATAGCGGCTATATCTTGCTATTTCTAATATCCTATAATATTTCGTATATAATATTTCGTGAGTTTGGTACCTTGAAATATCTAAAAGTAGAGAAGGAGTTATGATGGATCAATATAGCGGCTATATTTTGCTATTTCTAATAGTCTATGATACTACGTGAGTGTTAAGTTAATCAATGAATTATTCTATGATATTTACGTTTCGAGTTAATTCTTCATCATACTCTTAACCACGTACTATCCTTATGTAAATACCTGCGGCTCGATATCTTAAATTCTACTTGAATGTGTACAACAGACTGTTGACTGTTGACTGTTACCAAGGGATTCTCTCGCTACGCCAAGGAGCGTCAGTATCACGAAAACGCAGCCTCAGACATGCAACTCTTGGAACGCAGTAACTACAATACTCTGCATACTTCACAAATGCTGGAGAATTGTCCGCTGTCTTTACAGCCAGTTCACAATACTACAGTCAGCAGTCATTCAGCGAAAATTGTCCTGTAGTAACGTGTCTGGTGGAGAATGAATTGGCAAGGATCCGTCCAGCAGCAGTGAACTCAAACGAAGGATGGAAGAAAGATATGATGGAGGAAGGATTCGTTTCATTGGGGGAATGTCTTCCTTGTTAGGTACTGTATGGTGAGGAGTGTGTGTGTGTGTGTGTGTGTGTGTGTGTGTGTGTGTGTGTGATGGGAGTAGGGTAATGCTTCAGTGACGTGGCCGAGTGGCTGTGAGGGTAAAAGCCGTGTGTGTGTGTGAGAGAGAGAGGGTGAGAGCATACCCCTCCATCACAGGAGCCAGTGAAGTGCGAACGTATCCATTCTTATTTCGTATACCCGAAGTGCACAGCGATTGATACGAGACCCTGTATGCTGCATCGCCAGCGAAATTCGCAACACAAGGACAAGACAGCTTGTGAATGATCCGGTCGACCTTGACTGTGGGAGAGTAGCGTATTATCTCTCTTCCTCTTTAACTAACATGACTGTCTCTGATATGATGATCTCTTTATCCTAAGAGATGTGAATCGTCACGAAAGCGCTCGGAGCTTCGCGTTTCATTATCTCCGTGGGTAGCAGCATATTCTTGAACCTCTTTCATCGTGATCTATATACATGTAGAATATTAGGATCAAACACTTTACGGATGACTTTAACCGAAGATAATCCTACAAGACTGTATTTCTTTTGGTAATTTCCGGATTACATTTTGGGTTACCTTTAGATCGGGTTCTTGAGATCCCGAGAGAGAGAGAGAGAGAGAGAGAGAGAGAGAGAGAGAGAGAGAGAGAGAGAGAGAGAGAGAGAGAGAGAGAGAGAGAGAAGCCTTTCCCTTGCCAGCCTCCCTCCTCCCTTGTCTCCGGTAATAGACTGAGCGTTGAACGATTCTTCACCGGTAATGACCTACCGGGCTGCTTCGACTTGTCAGCCCCGACCAGCAAAACTCGCCCGGGGTAATCCTTCTCTCCACACACCTCCGAATGCCCGCCTGGGACCTGGTGATTTCCCGGGCGCAATTTCTCCGCGCTTTGTAAATATAAATGTACAACGAAAATTACGAGAGAGAGAGAGAGAGAGAGAGAGAGAGAGAGAGAGAGAGAGAGAGAGAGAGAGAGAGAGTAAAGATTTATTTTCATTTCTGTCTTGTTAGATTTCATAGATTTCGCCTCCTTAAGTCAAGTACGCGGATTAAGAAAGAAAGAAAAGGATTGGAGTATAGAATCCTTAGATGCACTTGTGTTTTCATTGATATTTGATGCTTTTTAAGAGTGTTGCATTGACATTCTTTTGTTACCAGTAGAATTGAATGACAAATTACCATACGCTGGTGTTTGTGTATATACATGTATACCTATATTGAATAACTTGTTACAATTCACTGGTGTTTGCGTATATATATATATATATATATATATATATATATATATATATATATATATATATATATATATATATATATATATATACATATATATATATATATACGCAAACACCAGTGTATTGTAGCAAGTTATTCAATATAGATATGTATATACATGAACATATTGGTTTGTGTCAGTTGTCAGTCAAAAATTAGAATACCATAAAACTTTTACGCCTTTTTATAGATATATTTACTTTCAGTGTGACACATATACGCTTTTCATTTCCTATTCCTATTTTTCATTCACATTTCATAAAGGTTGCTTTCAGCTTTCCATACCCGGGAAAACTGTATATATATATATATATATATATATATATATATATATATATATATATATATATATATACATATATATATATATATATTTTTTTTTTTTCTTTCTTTTTTTCTTTTAATACATATTCTCCATTTCCCGCGTTAGCGAGGCAGCGTTAAGTACAGAGGACTGAGCCTTAGAGGGAATATCCTCACTCGACCTCCTTCTCTGTTTCTTCTTTTGGAAAATTAGAAAAAAAAAAAATGAGAGGGGAGGATTTCCAGCTCCCCCGCTCCCTCCCCTTTTAGTCGCCTTCTAAAACACGTAGGGAATACGTGGGAAATATTCCTTCTCCACTATCCCCCGGGATAATATATATATATATATATATATATATATATATATATATATATATATATATATATATATATATATATATATATATATATATATATCATACTTATTCGCCGTTTCCCGGGTGAGAAAGGTAGTGCCAGGAACCATTTTCCAGCTGTCACTTGTACCGAAACCACAACCCCTATATCCACATCCAGGCCTCACAAACCTTTCCATGGTTTATCCCGGCCGCTTTACATGCCCATTGACAGTACGTCGCCCCACATCGTTCCAATTCACTGTACCCTATGCACTTCTTTCATACCTTTCATACATATATATATATATATATATATATATATATATATATATATATAGTTTTATGAAGGAGTTTATCGTTCGTTTCTGCTAATGGCAGTCCGGTAGTCATGATTTTATAGTACATGAGAGGTAAACTGACTCTTAGATATGTGTAATAGAAAAAGTAAAGCACCGTCTTCAAATGCATTGGAGACCATCTCAGTATCTCTATAATCAAACCTGGATATACGTCCATCCTTCCAGCATTTGTTATCGGGGTTTTCGGGGTCACTCTGGACGAGAACAGAATATTTTTCTTTTCATTTTTTTTTTCTTTTGTAGCAGAATAAGTTTTTCTTTTGGAAGTTCTCGGACGTACGAGGATACTTTCTCACCTGGAAAGGACGGGGGGGGGGGAAAAAAAAAGGGAGTGTGAAAGTCATGTTATTTGCTTCTAGCATTTTACGACGAACACTTCGTATTTACCGTCTCTGAAGTTCTGTATGATAACTAGTTATATGTTTTCTTTTCTGTTTGCAAGATCTCAAACAATAGCCTAAAGTGGCTGCCAGGAAACCGATCGTGGCAGTATTATTATCCTCTTAATATATCGAGAGAAAATGGGGAGTGTCAGTCGAAAAACAAAATCTGTCCGGAGGAAAAGTTTTTATAAAATGCTTAATTAATCGGTGCGTCGTCGGCTGGTGTCATTGAGCCGGGTGTGAAACTGGCTGGCTCCAGCAAGGTGCTCTTAGGGTGACCGACTTGACACGGACACAACAATGTCCTGGTGAAAGAGACCCCTCTCGGGTCGAAGAGATAGAAATGGGTGAGATATGAAAAGTAGACCGTGAGAAGATGCATAGTCGAAAGGAGGAGATGCATTAGCTGTGTCAGTGGAAAGAAAAAGAAAACTGAGGCATCGTAACGGTCAATCCTTGAGTACCGGGCACCATCCAGGAGGAATTGGTGGAAGCAGCAGCCAGAGGCTGATGTCTTTTGGCGCGGGGACAGATGGAGTCACTTCAAGGAGGACAAAGGAGGAATGGTAATATCACGGCGTGAAGAAAGGGCTGTATGAAGAGAGGTGACGCCAGAGAATTTAATGATGAGACGAAAGGCGTCTGAGACTGCTCTGGTTAATAGAGAAGTGAAGAAAGAACCATTCCGAGGTGAAGGAAGAACCATCTCTCTCTCTCTCTCTCTCTCTCTCTCTCTCTCTCTCTCTCTCTCTCTCTCTCTCTCTCTCTCTCTCTCTCTCTCTCACGTGTGTGAGCAGTACCCCATACTCTGAGCGAATAAAGCCCCTGTAGTTATGAAACAACTGCTTACAAGGAAAACAACAGTGGTATCTATAAATCACACCCCCAAGTTTTGGGAAATGGACTTCATGATATTGGTTCTACAAAGGGTTTCCAGGTTAGAGTGGAGAATGTGGGCGTACCCATCATGTTTATGGTAGCATGAATGAGAGGCTTATGGAGAAAGATACAAGGAAAAATTACATTTTGGCAGTATGATATGATTACGTTACATTACATTACTGCTTCCTCATTCTGACAAACTACACAGGTGCTGCTTGCTGTTGATAACTACGAGGAAAATGAAACACAGTAAGTTCCCAAGTGCACTTTCGTGTAATGATCACATCGTCAGAGGAGATACAAGAATGAGGAATGATGATGTAATCATTACACGAACGTGCACTTGGGATCTTATCGTGTTTCATTTTTCTCTTGGTGTGTGTGTGTGTGTGTGTGTGTGTGTGTGTGTGTGTGTGTGTGTGTGTGTGTGTGTGTGTGTTGATAGGTAGATAGACGGACGGATTGATCGATAGATAGATATATGCTGCTCTGCAATTATGCCAAATCACTCCTACGGTATGCTTGCCATTTGTTTTTGACGAAAATAGCTTTTATCTTCTAGTCCGTGATGCAGGACTCCTATTCAAGCACCCACACACAAATATCATAAAATCCTTTTCTTCAAGTCGTCTCACGTTTCTCCAAGACCATCCTCACGTCGTCTATATAATCTGCATCTCTCATATGATTCCTTACCTGCTAATCTTCACCATCACTCACAACTCTTGGGAAAGCCCGGCTTTGACGTCTCTTTTTACGTGCCTCTCATAAATACTTTAGGGTTTTTTCAAATCGTCTCTTCATCCTTTGCGTCTCCCGCCAGACTTTTACGTTTTAATCCCATTCTAAAACATCCTCTTGTTTTCTTTGCTCTGATCTCATTCGTCACTAAATCATTGCTCCCTGTTCGAGCAAACACGGGGGAGAAACCTCCCTTTGTTACTGTGATTCACGTATATTCTTGAATCATTGTAAATCGCATATGCAAATGATTTTTACCAGCTGGGTCAATACGCCGAGAACATTTTCTCATTAGTGCAGGTTCAAATGGGAATCAGCAATGTTGTTATAACATATCATAACTCAGAATTCATTGTTCCCTTCGTGATAATTACAATGAAGATTGAACAGCCTTTTTTTTTTAGTTTTAATATATTTAAGCATCGGAGTGATGGTTGTTTGCTTATATTAATAATTTTTTTTCAGTTGTTGTGAGGAAAAACTCTGTAAAAACTTGGTTGTTGAAAATATTATCAATTGGCTCCATTAACTGTGTCTTTGCGCACAATTTTCCTCATCTGTTTCTTATGCTCGTTTTAAGACTTCTGTGTGTCTGTGGTCTACTGATAAGCCTTAATTGCTTTCCCATATATATATATATATATATATATATATATATATATATATATATATATATATATATATATATATATATATATATATATATATACTTTCTATCTACGAATATGAAATAGATACGGTAGCAGATCTATGAGAGTGAGATGGTACTCCTGTATTTTCCCTTACTCTGGAAGCGTTTGCAAAAAAAAAAAAAGAATGATAACTGATTACAGGAATATTTTCTCGTTGATGTATGAATGATACTCGAATCGAGCCCTATTTATTGCCGATATCTACCTACTCTTTACCATTTGACATATGTCCGATATATACTTGGGGTATCGGCCATGCAAGGGTAGGCTCCCTCAACTTTTTCTCCTCTCTCTTTTTGGCTTCCTCTCTCCGTCCGACATGGGCGTATATCAACCAACTCTCCACGAAGCGAAGGAGCTTCTTTATCCACAGGGATTGCCATAACATCTCGGTATATTTTCACCCTTGGGTCATCCTGGTCTTTGGGCAGAAAAAAAAAAGTATGCGTGATCATTTCTGTGAGGGGCCTGACTCTCCCCGTGTATATATCATCGATGTTTTAAAAGTTAGTATAGGTGTTTCTGCTGCTGCTGCTGATGAAGCTACTCTATTTTGGCTCTCTTCGGTTTTCAGAGAATAAGCAAAGAGCTTTCGATTTCGAAAATTCTCTTTTTTTTTTCTCTCAGTTTTCTCTCTTATTTCCAGGTTTGTCCCTGATTCGTTTTTTTTTTCTTTTTTTCCCCCGTCAGCTGTTGATTTTGTCCCTGATTCGTTTTTTTTTCCCCCGTCAGCTGTTTATTTTGTCCCTGATTCGTTTTTTTTCCCCCGTCAGCTGTTGATTTTGTCCCTGATTCGTTTTTTTTCCCCCCGTCAGCTGTTTATTTTGTCCCTGGTTCCTTTTGTTTTTCTTTTTTCCCCCGTCAGCTGTTGATTTTGTCCCTGATTCGTTTTTTTTTTCTTTTTTCCCCCGTTAGCTGTTGATTTTGTCCCTGATTCGTTTTTTTTTTTCTTTTTTTTAACCCGTCAGCTGTTGATTTTGTCCCTGATTCGTTTTTTTTTTTCTTTTTTCCCCGTCAACTGTTGATTTTGTCCCTGATTCGTTTTTTTTCCCCCGTCAGCTGTTTATTTTGTCCCTGGTTCCTTTTGTTTTTCTTTTTTCCCCGTCAGCTGTTGATTTTGTCCCTGATTCGTTTTTTTTTTTCTTTTTTTTACCCCGTCAGCTGTTGATTTTGTCCCTGATTCGTTTTTTCCCCCCGTCAGCTGTTGATTTTGTCCCTGATTCGTTTTTTCCCCCCGTCAGCTGTTTATTTTGTCCCTGGTTCCTTTTGTTTTTCTTTTTTCCCCCGTCAGCTGTTGATTTTGTCCCTGATTCGTTTTTTTTTCTTTTTTTTCCCCCGTCAACTGTTGATTTTGTCCCTGATTCGTATTTTTTTTTTACCCCGTCAGCTGTTGACGCGTCACCTTCTCTCGTTCCTTATCAGCAGAAGGTTACTCAGGGTTCTGTGCTGCCCCCCCTCCCTGCTTTCTTTTTCTCCATTTTCAACGACCTTTCTATTACGTCAGTTATTCGACTGAATTCTTTCACTGTTATCCACTTCATTCATCGATCTACATCGTCAGTCAATCGTCTCAGTACCATTTTAGTTTGGAACGGTACTGGATTTCCGAGTGATGACTTAAGCAAGCGTTTGATGGGGTAGCGCTTCTAGAACCAAAATGTCTTCCTCTCTCTCTCTCTCTCTCTCTCTCTCTCTCTCTTTCGTGACCATTACTTCGGTTTCTCTTTGGGAGACTATGCTCCGTGCGTGCCTTCCCGACATCAGCTAGGCCAGAAAATGCTCACGGACCTACCGTAGTCACTCATGTGTGTAGAGTATGGGAACTGAGTTCTTTACGCCCGGAGAACTCCAGCTCTTGGACTTCCTTTTCCCTATACCGAGATTTTGCCATGTGTCAGCGCTAGCCCGTAGTGCTAACCACAGGATGAATCAGTGATTAGGGTCGTATTCAGTGATGAGAGCAGAGTCGTGCGAGATGGAAAGACTAGACATCAACCTTGGACAGCAGCAGGAGTGGTGGGAACTTGACAGGCACTGCAACACTGGGGTCCCAGTCACTGCAACACTGGGGTCCCAGTCACTGCTGGGCCGCCACTAACCCTTCCATATATAGGCGGTAGGTTGTGCCTCCCTGGCGAGTAGGGTACCTGCCACTTACTGCCTGCTGTCTCATACTTACCGTGTGGCCGCTGACGGTGGTAAAGTTTGGTTGCTGTCATATATATATATATATATATATATATATATATATATATATATGTGTGTGTGTGTGTGTGTGTGTGTGTAAAGTGGAATTTTTTTTTCTTAATTTTTCCAAAAGAAGGAACAGAGAAGGGGGCCAGGTGAGGATATTCCCTCAAAGGCCCAGTCCTCTGTTCTTAACGCTACCTCGCTAATTCGGGAAATGGCGACTAGTATGAAAAAAAAAAGAATATGTATGTGTGTGTGTGTGTGTGTGTGTGTGTGTGTGTGTGTGTACTTTCGTGTAATAATCACATCATCAGGGGAGACACAAGAGAGAAATATAACAAGTCAGTTGATATACATCGAAGAGACGAAGCTGGGACGCCATTTGGACAATCGCATGTTTACCAAATGGCGTTCCAGCTTCGTCTCTTCGATGTATGTCAACTGACTGTTGTATTTCTCTCTTGTGTCTCCCCTGATGATGTGATTATTACACGAAAGTGCACTTGAGAACTTAGCGTGTTTCATTCTCCCCGTGGACTCATAGGAATGAATGTGTGTGTGTGTGTGTGTGTGTGTGTGTGTGTGTGTGTGTGTGTGTGTATGTGTGTGTGTGTGTGTGTGTGTGTGTGTAATATATTTCTCCCAAAACCGATAATCTTCGGATCTTCATATCTTCATGGGAACATCCACCAGTTTTCCCTTTTTTATTATTATTTTTTTTCTAGAAGGAAAGTCCTCTATTTTCTAGAAAATTATAGACTCTCTTCAATCTTTTTCTTCCGTTTTCTCTATCCTTTCCAAGTTATTTTTTTTTTCCTCATTCACGGACCGGCTTTGATGATCTCCTTTTGTGTCTGGAGCTTTTTGCCACAAAAGATATATATATATATATATATATATATATATATATATATATATATATATATATATATATATATATATAAATATATATATATATATATATATATATATATATATATATATATATATATATATATATATATATATATATATATATATATATATTCTCAATATTATCTTTTAGAAAAAACGATATATATCATCTTTTAAAGGTAGGTTTGGGATGGTCCATATTATTGAAAGAGCAAAATAGCCATTCCATAAACGGTGTCGTTAACATGTAATTGATTAATTGTGCATGATTACATATAATAAAAAACGGGGATCTGGTGCGTGATATGTTTATTATGAAAAAGCGTAAGCTTTCACCGTCCATTTCTGACTAAAAAAAAAAAAAATGTTGAAGCAGAGACCAGTTACCTTATAACAGCCAATTAGTCCATTCTGTTCTAAAAAAAAATGAAAAATGCTATCTATGTTGGCAAACTGCCTGCATGATAACTAGAGCGCTATTGAATGTTCTATATATATATATATATATATATATATATATATATATATATATATATATATATATCCCTGGGGATAGGGGAGAAAGAATACTTCCCACGTATTCCCTGCGTGTCGTAGAAGGCGACTAAAAGGGGAGGGAGCGGGTGGCTGTAAATCCTCCCCTCTCTCTCTTTTTTTTTTATTTCTATCTTTATTTTTTCAAAAGAAGGAACAGAGAAGGGGGCCAGGTGAGGATATTCCCTCAAAGCCCCAGTCCTCTGTTCCCAACTCTACCTCGCTAACGCGGGAAATGGCAAATAGTATGAAAGATATATATATATATATATATATATATATATATATATATATATATATATATATATATACCCCAACCTAAACCAGGTACCCTTAAAGGTGGATGAATAGATGCGTTGACTGTGGGGCGACTGCCGCGACCAGGATTCGAACCTATGTGTGCTCGACCCCTGATGGGCCGGTCCGTCAGGGCGTCACGGTCTGAAACACTAACCACTACGCCACGGAGGTTATGGTCGAAGAGCATTCTGTGATGGATGCATGGTAGAGAATGCTCTCTGGTGGCCCACACAGACGTGTGGAGGAGTGGATTCTAAACTGGGGCTTTTAATTCGACGATCTTAGGCGCTTAATAGTACTATATATCCTCATAATGTTTACGCAAACGTAGAGTACCTATTCTTTGATCTGAGTCGTATTTGATATATGCCAGTTGATGTCAGAGTACACTTAAACAGTCACGCAGTCTAATGTAAACACAAAATTTGAATTGACCAACGTGGAAGCACGAGAAAATACGCATGAGACTCCAGTGTAGTGCGAATGTACACGATGCGAGTAAAGTGAAAATGAACCCGTCTGTTTAACTGCCGTCGTGATGCGAAGCATCATAGGCGAATTACTGCACATTGAGGGCTATAGAGAACGACACTAACTGATAGGTGTATATTATCTTTTAACGGCAGGGGACAGGGAGTTTTCCTTTTCGCCAGAAAAACACAAACGGAATACATTTCTTTTCCTTTTTTTTTTTTTTCAGAATTTTCACATTATTTTCCCCAGTTTGTGTCCGCTTCCCATTTTTTTTTTCTGTTTGACACATTAAGAAGGTTTTATTTTTATCGATATTGAATGTCGTTGAAGTAATGATTCAGCCGTGGTTTTAGTACTGTAACAGTGGTTTGTAGACTCAGTGATAACTTTCACGTCGACAATGTCTACAGTATTCTGTAACTCTGCTGATGGACATTTTACCCATATTTGTATTACGTTTTCCTTCCCCTTAACTAAGTACAGTTTATTGTGCCTAATACATATATATATATATATATATATATATATATATATATATATATATATATATATATATATATATATATATATATATATATATATATATATATATATATATATATATATATATTATTATTATTATTATTATTATTATACTTTGTCGCTGTCTCCCTCGTTAGCGAGGCAGCGCAAGGAAAAAGACGAAAGAATGGCACAACCCAACCACATACACGTCCACACACGCACGTGTACATACCTATACATCTCAACTTATACATATATATACACACACAGACACATACATATATACACATGTACATAATTCATACTGTCTGCCCTTATTCACTCTCGTCGCCACCCCGCCACACATGATATAACAACCCCATCCCCCCGCATGTGCGCGAGGTAGCGCTAGGAAATGACAACAAAGGCCTCATTCGTTCACACTCAGTCTCTAGCTGTCATGTATAATGCACCAAAACCACAGCTCCCCTTCCACATCCAGGCCCCACTGAGCTTTCCATAAGTGTGTGTGTGTGTGTGTGTGTGTGTGTAACATATTATACCTTGATAAAATTTTTAACTCATCCTGAAACCAAAAGTAATTTGAGACTCATTTTTCTCTCTCTTATTTTACCTTCATCAGTCTTACGTTGTCGAACTTCTTCTGGTCATCCGGCACTTGTCTTTCTTGCAGCGATGTGTTTGAGTACTTTTGGGGTAGAGGAGGAGGAGGAGGATCGTAAGCCCAAATTTTTGGTCTTCTCTCATATTTGTGGAAGGGATGCCGTCATCAGGACCAGACAACAACTTTATTCTTTCAAGAAATTATTAGTCAAGTTCCTCATAGATCTGAAAGACGTGTTAGTGAGTAGGTTTACGTTTTCTGATCACTGAGGCGAAGTAGATTTTTTTTCTTTGAGGAAGCTATATCTATAGTATCGTTCAGTCAGGTGTCGTTAATGAGTCACTGGACTTGAAGAAAGTTCCTCTTTGATATTTTACTCGAAAAAAGTTCCTCTTTGATATTTTTACTCGAAAAAAGTTCCTCTGCTATTTTACTCGAAAAAAGTTTCTCTGATATTTTACTCGAAAAAAGTTCCTCTTTGATATTTTTACTCGAAAAAAGTTCCTCTGATATTTTACTCGAAAATGTTCCTCTTTGATATTTTACTCGAAAAAAGTTCCTCTTTGATATTTTACTCGAAAAAAGTTCCTCTTTGATATTTTACTCGAAAAAGTTGCTCTTTGATATTCTACTCGAAAAAAGTTCCTCTTTGATATTTTACTCGAAAAAAGTTCCTCTTTGATAATTTACTCATTCCCTAAATATTTGGCGAATTCTTTAGGGTTCTCGCTCTGGGAGATTGTGTTTCTGATAAGTCTCTTTGCTCCCCGTAAATCTGGTGCTCTCTCTCTCTCCTCTTTAATCTTTCCCTCTTCATAGAACCATTCCTCCTTGAGGAGTCAGTTCTTGAAGCACCTGCGGAGCCCTGATTAATTTCAGCTTTCTTTTATCCTTATCCTTTTTTTTTTTAAACGCCGAGATGGCCTTGATTGGGGCATCTTTTGCCTCCAGCGTGTCGGTCCCTATTTAGAAAAAAAAAAGTTTCTTCAGCAGTCTTATTTTTTTTTTTTTCCATCATATTAGCAATCTGTTATTCTTTTGATTTGCGTTTATTTTAGATTTCATTGAAGCTTTTACTTTGCGTCTTTTATTTTTTGATTTGCGTTTATTTTAGATTTCATTGAAGCTTTTACTTTGCGTCTTTTATTTTTTGATTTGCGTTTATTTTAGATTTCATTGAAGCTTTTCTTTTGCGTCTGTTATTCTTTTGATTTGCGTTTATTTTAGATTTCATTGAAGCTTTTCCTTTGCGTCTGTTATTCTTTTGATTTGCGTTTATTTTAGATTTCATTGAAGCTTTTTCTTTTGCGTCTGATTAAAAAGAAAATGACCTCAGTGCATTTACGCAAGTGCGAATTGAGAAAAGCATTCGGTGAATGTGGGAGTCTTCCGCTCATAGAGCCTACAACCATTCCGAGGCGACCGTTTGAATCACTGCACCCTGAACCTCGGCTCCACAAGGACTAGATAATGAGAGAGAGAGAAAGAAGAAAAAATAACACTTCAGCCAGGAGAGCTACATATTGATCCTTTCCCTACCTCCAGGTGGCGTGAAGCCAGAAGTTTGCAATTACGTTTCGCCCGCCGGAACAGTCAGTATGATGGGAGACAAAGGAAAGATCAAGTGGCGCTCTTTGCTACTCTTTGGGAACAGAGCCAAGATCAAATGGTGCCTCCATTGTTCCTCCTTGTGAACAAAGGAAAGATCAAATGACGGCCATTGTTCATCCTTGTGAACAAAGGAAAGATCAAATGACGGCCATTGTTCATCCTTGTGAACAAAGGAAAGATCAAATGACGGCCATTGTTCCTCCTTGTGAACAAAGGAAAGATCAAATGACGGCCATTGTTCATCCTTGTGAACAAAGGAAAGATCAAATGACGGCCATTGGTCATCCTTGTGAACAAAGGAAAGATCAAATGGCACCCATTATTCCTCCTCCTCCTGACCACCTGTACCTGGATCCGACTCGCAGTTCCTAAGACGTGGCTCCACGACCTAGATAGTCTTTCCTGAGATGCAAATGTGGGAAATCCAGATCACCTTGCTTCAGCACTGGCAGACGTGTGGTAAGCCGTCTGTACGACCAAAGAAAATTGGTGAACTCTTATGCTGATACGTTAGAAACAAGTGTATGGTTTGTACAATGTCTCTTGTTACAGTATATTATGCTCATTCCTTATCTTTTCTTTTTCTTTTTACGGTGGAGGCTCCAGTCACGGACAAAAGTGATCTTAATTGGAATATAGAGAGGTTCATGAAAGGAAAAAAAATAAGGGTCAAAGGAGAGTATTTACGAATTTTGGAGTAAAGGAATTTCTGTCCTTTGGAATGTGCCAGGTTATAGTTATAGGGAAAGACATGAGAGATGAGAAAGTCCCAAAGCTTCGAGGTGCCAGGGAAGAAACAAATCATCCAAACGAGTCATATGGATATCTGTAAAGTGTATTTACCATCGTGAAAAATCTATACATGAATTTGTATAGGTATACGTATGTCATCATCACATAATGATGATCATACAGCCCCAGAATCACTTTATGTCGGGTACCTGTAGGTATGAGGCCAGGAAAATGATGGACTTGTGTGGTGTGAGCAGTTCTTCATCGAGACTTTGCTACGTATATTATACTGATGATGACACAGCCGTTGCCGAAGGTAATTTCCCACTCACGATGGAACCATAGGCAGGCAACACACACACACACACACACACACACACACACACACACACACACACACACACACACCTGACAACTGCATAAACCATGGAGTCAAATTCCACGCTAATGCTTAACGAGCTTAACAAGATGAAAGAATATAGCCTGTTTCTCGTCCGTTTTCTATCTGGTAAAAAGAAGAAAAAAGAAGTGTTCAAGTAATCCTTACTGTATTCGTAGATAATGTGGTCCAAATGACTAAAGTTATTGTTTAAAGCATCAAGAGTTCCTTCGTTAGCAGGCTTTCCTGTAATTTACAGTGGATTTATTTTCTTTCTTTATCGTGGAAAAGTTTTTGCCTAACTTGGCTGACATATGAGGCACAAGCAGAGGCTGCCTCCTTCTCTCATGTGTAATGGCTAAGAATTTTATTTGTTTCCATTCAAATAATAATGATGATAATGATAATAATGATTGAAATAATATGTCAATGATAATGACTAATAATAATGATGATAATGATAACAATATAATGATAATGATAATGTAATAATAATGATAGTGCTAATGATAATGATAATAGTAATAATGATAGTAATAATAATAATAATGATTATGATAATAATAATAATATTAATAATGATAATAATGATAATAATGATAATAATAATAATAATAATAATAATGATAATAATAATAATAATAATAATAATGATAATAATAATAATAATAATAATGATAATAATAGTAATAATAATAATAATGATAATAAAGATAATAATAATGATAATGATAATAATGATAATGAAATAATAGTGATGATGATAATAATAGTAATAATAACAATAATACTAATAATGATAATAATAATAATAATATTCATTATTATTATCATTATTATTATTATTATTATTATTATTATTATTATTATTTTTTTTTTTTATCATTATTGTTATTATAATGATGATAATGATGATAGTCAATGACGATGATAATAACACTACGCCAAGGTTTATTAGACAAACTATGTGGCCAGAGACTGCAGATAAGCAGATAAAAGACATACAGGAAATACCCAATGACTGGAACCAGGTTGTTCTTGTAGCGGTCTGTACGAGCTCGCTCAGATGAGTTCGATGCTGTTACATTGTCGGACTTGCACCCCGGGTACGAGGGCATTTATGATGGTGGCGGGGTTGGTGCCGTAACTTCCTCCCACACGGTCGATGGGATGAGGTCCGAGTGATGGTTGGCTAGCGTTTGGGAGGACCAGTTTCTTTAGCCCCTCTTGACAAATGGTGTAAGATGGACGAGGGATGATCTTACGTGTCCTTTTCCGCTGCTTTTTCTTTTCCTTTCTCGTACCTCTGTTGGATGGTGGATAAGGAGTGAGGTTAGGAGGGAGGAGCATGAGTGAATTCGAGAAAAAATGGAGTTTGTATCGATGTTCTTGAGCTTAACCGCAGCGGGAGTCAAGGTTTCCTGAGTCAGCGGGAGATGTGGAGACGATAACTGAAGAGTTTCATGATGGCACCAGTGTGTTCCTTCCCATTCTTCTTATGAATGAGCCAGAGATGCGTGATGGACTAAAGAACCTGGAGAGGTTTGAGCTTGAAGGGAGTTAACGGGTAAGACATGACTGGAGGCGAGGCTGATGTGTATAACTGCAGTCTTGGTTTTGGTTGATGATTACTTGGGTGGTTCATTGTAGCATTCATTAGATCTTATTATCATTTTCTGTTGCCCTCATTGTGGTTGTCACAACACAGGGAGACTGCAAATGAAATTTCCAATCTTCCTTTCTACGTTTCATTCTTTATGATGTGAGGCTGATCGATCTATACATCTCATCTTCAGCCAGTAAGCTATAATACGGTACAAGAGTCCATCAGAATGCATTAATCTCTCCACAGGATCACGACTTGAACGTACCGTAGACCAGTAACCTAATAGGAAGTACACACCAGATAATCATGCGTTCATGTTGGTGTGTGGATGTAGAACGCGGGTGCTTAGCCTTTACTTGAACCAGGACCACTGTTCATTTCATCTGTGGACCATCCTCCGCTTAGCTGAGGTTTTTAGGCAAAGTTACCTCCACTAAGTCGTTCGTTGTGAGTGCATTATAAAGTATAAAGTTATCATTACCGTACTGACGATGGTTAAGGACAAAAGACAGAGACTTCAAGTAAGATCGTATATGTAAGAACAATGCTGAAGTCGATGTGTACTTTGATTTCCATTGGCCTTTTCCGTAGATCACCTGAAATGCGTTCCGTGGACCATGGGTCAAGAACCACCGCAGGTGTAGAATATGACTCCTAAGGCTGTGGCCACAGGTGTGATGAGGGAGTAGGGATGGATGAAGAGGAAGGGGTCAACTGCAGCAAGGTGTGGTGGTCTCGGGTGCGTGTTGCGTCCGGGGCAGGAGGTAAATAAATGAGTAGACAGGACATAATTGATCGGTAGGGAAGAAATTACCGTCATTCCCAACCATATCTTCCTCTCCATTACGCGGGAAATAATCAAGTTTTCGTGACGCGAATGGAAAAAAAGAAAAAGAAAAAGGAAAACTTTTTTCTTTCATTAATTAACTCTGATCTAGAGGCCCTGTTCCCCCCCCCCCTCTCTCTCTCTCTCTCTCTCTCTCTCTCTCTCTCTCTCTCTCTCTCTCTCTCTCTCTCTCTCTCTCTCTCTCTCTCTCTCTCTCACTTTCCTGATCTTCTTTTCATCACCGCACTCCCAAGGACTTCCTGACAATCCCCTCCTAGGGCACAGCTGCAGCTCCTGCAGTCCTTCCCTCCACAACAGCTAATTAAGATCTTCACAGATCCATCTCCATCCAACATAATACCTCCGCCTCCTGCCCACCCCCATGCTGACGCTTCTTTCATATTTCCTCATCTCTGCATATCTCTGAATATTCCTCTCTATTAGGAGGAAGTAATCTCCCCCATACCCCTAGCTCCCGATTACTCTCGTCCAATTTGCCATTTCCCATCTCATTTCACCTTCGTGTAATTTAGAGACAGACAGTCGTCGTCATCCCATCATCATTTTCCCTATCCTCTATCTTAGAAAGCCATCCTTTATTTCATCTTTCTTCCTCCTCTCCACTTCTTAAAGCAAGAATCTTTTCATGTTCTCAAGGCTCATGACTGTCCACTCTCGTTAAGTAGCAGCCACTCATTCAAGAAGTCTTCGTCCTAATTCCTTTTATCCTCCAGTAGACAGTATCATCTACAGGCAATGGGAGGTAAGCTTAGATTATAGTGGCTTAAGTGAAAAACTGGTAAACCGGTGAAAAGATGCCATTTTTCGGTGATGTAAGGTAGGCGAGAACCTCACTGAAAATGGGGAAATTTTGGCAGAAATCTTAGTTTTTGAAACGAACGTGGTCCGTGGATCTGGAACACTTCAGGCATAACAAGAATGATCAGCGTCACTGTGATTTAAGTGTATACCTTCATGATTAAGTACATACCTTAACTCCCTTCTCCAGTCGTCCCACTTACCTACCTTCTATGAGGTTCTACCACAGTGCTCAGGAACCCTGTTACGTCCGCAGGGCGGGACCACAGCTCATAAAGTATAGTGATGTGTGTGTGTCTGTGTGGGGAGAGAACGGGGGAATTGAGCTCTATCTTCATTGTGGTAGGTGCGCCGTGATCATGAGAGGTCTTGAGATATGGCGAATCGGTGTTTCTAAAGTAGTGGTGATGATGTGTCTGCTCAGAGTGCGGAGGAGAAAGTGTAACTCGTAACTGTATGGGGGAGTGTGGTTTCAGGTTGATGTATATTTGGTGAGGTGGTATTGTAAGAGTGAGTTGGAAAGGCTGTTATTCAGTGCTCCTCGGGTCATTCCGATGTGTAGTAGTCTTTGTCAGTGTTGTGCTTGTTGGTAGTGGAAGGGTTCTGTGGAGTATATGCTACTGAAGTGTGCTGTAAGGGTGGGCTTTTTATATCTTTGTTGAGGGTTGGTGGTTAATTATGGAGTGGTTTGGATAGGAAGGGTCAAGTGTTGTCATACGGAGCTGAGTGCACAGCATAATGAGGTGAGATTGTATTTGCAGGAATTCTGTTTCAGTGTGTAGGTGCTGAGTGTGTTTGTAACTGCTTGGCCGTCGGTGAATGTTCTGAGTGCTTTGTTTTGTGCTGTTTATAGCATTGCCATTTGTATTTGCTTTAGACAGGGTGGATGAGGTGAGGCGTAGTTTAGGGTGGAGCAGATGAATTGCACGTAGAGGATTCATTTTTCTTTGCATGTCTGTTCTTAGTTAGTGTTCTTAGGGCACTCGGTTTGTTTGTTGCTTATGATGTGGGGAGTGACCGTCTGCAACATAGAAATGTGACTTACTAGTTCTCGTGCCCTGCTAACGATTGTGAACCTCAGAATATTAGGAATTGTATTGGTATGACCAACCCAAATCCGGGCAGACGCCTCACATACCCTTTACAAGAAGGAGCAATAACGGAACATGTGAGAGAACGTCATAACACCTTCCTAAACAGAGAGCATCTCACTACAACCAGTAAAATAGTAAAGCATGGCAAAGGTTCAAACACGACTCCGTCCGCGAAGCCAAACTTATCATCGACAGCTAAACTGTAGGTGAAGATAAAACGCTAAATCTCTCCTCTTATAACATCCACAACGCAGTAGATCCAAACCTGGACGCCAGCAAGACTACACCTGGAGCGGAAACAGACTCGATCCCTTATCTCCCAAGTCCCTCTCTAGAGACGTACCACCTCTCCCCGATCGCCAGCGACTAACATCCAGTTCACACTGTGCCCACGCCTGAGCACAGACGCATGTGTCTAGTGTATCTTCTTCCTACCGTAACTTTTTTGAAGTTTGTTCAAGCTGTGAATATATTTACTGCGTACGTAATTGTTTCGTACTCTAACTGTGTCATAACTTAGTAGCTGACGATAAGATGTGGATCTCGAAACGCCCCTTTTTACCATGGAATAAAACACTGGAAAGTTTAGGAACCTATCTTTCACTGCCTGTGTAAAACCACGGTAGGAAAAATAGAGAAAAATGGTAAGGAACTAGCAGTTGACACCGAATATATATATATATATATATATATATATATATATATATATATATATATATATATATATATATATATATATATATATATATCAAATGGCGTCCTGGCTACGTCTCTTCGTTGTGTATCAGATACTGACAGTTATTTTTCTTGCATTTTCCCTGATGATGTGATCACTACACGAAAGTGCACTTGGGAACTTATCGAGTTTCATTTCCCAGTGGACAAAAAGGAGTGTACTTGATCACGTGCTGAATTGTGATCTTTTCCAATATATATGTATATATGTATGTATGTATATATATATAATATCTTTCTCTTTCTTGAATTTGCATCTGTTAAACCGTGGTGGAAAAAAAAAAGAAGCTATCACCCTGTCCTCCGGGAAGACCATGTGCTCAGTGCTGAATCGCGTTGTAATTAATACTGAAGCTGCCAGAGCTTTACATGCTCTCGTAATCTTGAGGAATTTAAGAATAAACAGTTGCCAGCAGAGGCGAAGGAATCCGATTAGGGACCGAAGGAGTTACATCCCCTGAAGGTTGGTGCAATCTCGTTAATTGATATTGCTTTCGGAAGCATAGTGGGTGAGGATTTTTATCTTCCCTCCTGCTCAGAACAGTCACGGCGCCTCGGTAATGCAGGCAGATATTAATCAGAGATATTGCATATATTCTGGTTGTCCGTTAGCGTCCATTTCTGATTACAGTAATGTTTCCTGCCTTCTGTATATGAACAGATATTTTCTCTCTCAGCATTTGACGCTGTACTTGACACATAAAAGCTGCACTGAAATGTCATATACTCAGTTTGTAATTACAAAATTAGGGACACTGGTAATTATAAGTCAGTAGTAAACGTTTTACAGTGAGAACAGTAGTGTCTCTCATGGTAATTGGAATAGGAGTATATGTTCAGTTACAGTCATGTCGTCTATACTGATACATAACTGAACACACATGCACGAAATCATTCAAATCAGTTTGGTGATAGAGATAGGACAGTTCCCTTCGAAAGATGTGGGGATAGAAGCACCGAAGTCAAAACCATGAAATGAGAGAAGAAACTTGTTAGAAAAGATTCGCTCCCAGGTATCTGAAAATTTTACTGCTCCCATGTTCTCTCTATTCAAACTCAGGTACTAACTAACCTGTCTCTTTCCGTTGTTGAACCTAACAACCTGGTTTTTATTTACGCTTAATGTCAATTGTCTCCTTTCGCACAATCTCCAGACTCAAGACCCCAGTCCACTGCAGTTTCTCACTCGAATCTTCCGCCAGAGCCGTGTCATCAGCAAACAGCAACTGACTCATCCACCCTCAACAGACTGCGTGCCTGCTCCCCTCTCCAAGACCCTTGCATTCACGTCCCTCACCACTCTATCCATAAACAGATCAAACAGCCATGATGACATCACACACCCCTGCCACAAACCCATCTTCATCTGGAACCACTCACCCTCCTCTCTTCTTACTCCCACATGATGAAAACTCTTTACACTTAACATCTTTCTTCCCACGCCATATATTCGTAACATCTTCCGCAGACCATACTTATCAACCCTGGCATACCCTTGCTCCCGATCCGTAAATGCCACATACAAATCCTTCTGGTTCTCTATGTCTCGCACATATTCTTCATAGCACACACCTGATTCACGAGAAGGAATGAGAGAGACAGAGACAGGCAGACAGAGAGTACTTACAGACGAGTATTTACGACGAGATTTTGTTGAAGGGCAGAGATAGAGTACGACTCCCACCGGAGGGAACTCCAGAGTTATGGAGAATAACAGCTTGCGTGTTCTCAGATGTGCTTCGTGTTTGAGATGGAGAGATGGTAAGTTTGTGGACTGAAATGCCAGAGGCCCACTTGTAGGAGAGAGAGAGAGAGAGTAGAGAGAGCGAGAGTAGAGAGAGAGAGAGAGAGAGAGAGAGAGAGAGAGAGAGAGAGAGAGAGAGAGAGAGAACGTCTTTTTTCCTCGATGTCGTCTGTATGTCCTGTAGTCCGTTTCCGCTTCCTCATGTCTGTCTACCCGTGTGTCTTGTGAGCACAGCGCCTTAAGCAGGAGAGGCGGGATCATCACGAGACTTACCAGATTCATATCCATTGCGGACCTCGCCGTGGGTCTGGATTCGAGTGCGAGATCATCAGGGACCTTAACCTCTCCGTTCGGGATAACAGACAGGCGAAAGGTCTTTACCTCCCACCACCACCACCACCTTCATCATCGCCTTCAGGTGATGGCGAGGGGCCAAAAGGATTCTCCGAGGCTTGATCGAGTTTTTTTTTCTTTTTTTTCGTTTTGCGGTAAAGAGGAATTTATTCCCATTACTTTATCGAGTTCGAAGGAGACTACGGATGGGGTTCATCTCTCTACTGTGTATGTGTGTCTGTGGCAGAAACAACATATGTTGTGGGGGACCAACCCCCTCACCCCCTAGAAAAAAAGAAAAATAACAGCAAAAAACGGTTTATTTGAAGCTCAGTTAATGTTATATCATCAACCTTTCAGGTCTCTGCCAAGCAAGGTAGTACTTTTTTTGACTACTTGATTTACGAAAAGGATTAATGGATGAATGACACGCAAATGCCGTGAAGATCAGGAGTACCAGGATTGTAAGGGATCAAAAATGGTTACAAGTCGAAGGGACCCGCTGGTCTATCGCTGTCTGTTTGGATGTCTGAATGAGTGCAGCGCCCAGGAAGTAGTGCTGAGAAACGATGAGTGTGATAACTGTACCTCGGAGAGATCACCAGCTAATATGGACAGTTAACCAGTCTGACTGTCACACCTGGATGCCAGAGAGATTACCAGTTAGTATAGACATTTACCCAGTATAACTATTGACTAACTGACAGCATGCTGTTATTCACCTGGCAGCGCATAGTAGTAAGAGCACAGTCAAGACGGTAATCCTACCCAGAAAAGAAAAAAATAGAGTAGGATGTGTACATTTATCTGCTACGCCTATACCCAACATACGCCCCACATTTATCTGCTACGCCCATACCCAACATACACCCCACATTTATCTGCTACGCCCATACCCAACATACGCCCCACAGTGCATGAACGCAGCTGTGGAAATTGGAAGGCGCTGTGGCCTACCTTAGATAGATAACTTGAGAAAGTAATGAATGAGAATTCATTCACACCCGCAAATCTTCCCGATGTTTACAGTGCATGTTTACGACCTAAGTATAGTGCAGTCGCGTGCGAGCGTGAAAACCAAGCTGTTTAACCTATATCCAGTTTACTGTCCCCCTCAAAAAATGTTTTATATCTTCTGTCTTTAGCGTCTGGGACAGGCTGATATTTTTTTTCCCACACTTAGTGTATAGTGTAGATATGTTGCGTGTAGGTCGTATCATACCACGAAATTGTCCTAGAGTGATTGATATGACTTATCAAATGGTCAGGTGCTGTATCGTGCATTTATGATCATCTTAAGAGCAAACATAGAGTAGGTACACCACGTGAGAATTATGTTTATGGTGTTCTTGGTGAGTCTTATGCTATAAATGATCATTTGACTGTTCATAGCTAACGCTGCGTCTTCTTTAGTGAAACCTGTATTTCACTACTTTAGATACCACTTTCCACTTGAATTTTTTAAAAGGTATATATATATATATATATATATATATATATATATATATATATATATATATATATATATATATAATGCTTGTTTGGTATTTCTCGCGTTAACAACGTATCGACAGGAACAGACAAAGGATGACTTCATATGTTCACATCCACTCTTTAGCTGTCATATACAATGCATTGAAGCCAGAGCCCACTATTCAAAACCAAGCACCGCAAACCTTTCTGTGGCTCCCCCAACACCTATTCGTATTCCCTGATTCAGTCCATTGACACCAGGTCTCCTCCTGTATAAATCATGGCTTAATTCTCTCCGTCACATGCACACCTCTCGCCCTCCTTCGTCTTCAGGCCCCGATGACTCTCAAAACCTCTTCCACTCCATCCTTCGCGGTCTGTCCCCCTCCATTTCTCCATCCACTTACAAGGCGTAGATCTTCTTTGTCAGTCTGTCTTCACTCATCCTCTCCGTATGTCCATACTGTTTCAGTGCACCCTTTCCGTTCCGTCAATCATATTCTACTTACACTCGCCCCCTCTGTCTTACACTGATATATCTTACGAGATCATCCTTCCTTACACCACATATTGACCTCAGGCATTTCATGTCTAACGCATACGTCCTCTTCCGTTCTTTTGTGTATTTAGGGCCCAGAACTCGCGTCCTTGCAGCAGCACCGTTGCGACGGTCATATCATCAAACATACCCGTCTGTCTTAGGCCTCACGCTCGTCACTGCACCCAACCCCTAGTCCTCTCGCTTACCTCACGGTTCACTTCAGCTCCTGTAGTTCCGTCCGATGCCATATTCCCTCCCAGGTATCTAAGACATTCTCTCCAACTTCTCTCTGTGCAAACTCACACTCTTACGACCCTTGTCTCGACCCTGCTGAGCCTCATAACATTGTCCTGGCAATGGTGAATGAGCTTTTTAAGTAAGTAGATTATGAGTAGCTTTCTCCAGTATATAATCATTAGATTATAGTACCGTAGAACAATAAGCCAAAACTCCCCCCCAAAAAATAGTCGCAAAATATGGTTAGACATCGTAGGAGATTACTTATAAATCCTAGATTTTATTTAGGTATGAACATTATAGTTCCCGACGGGATGGGATGACTTATATTCACAAAACATTCAGTGAATATGAACGTTTATGAACGCCTCTATTTTCGTTGGGCAACAGATCGCCCGGGTCCTCTCACCAATTGGAGAAACATAGGACTGTCGGGGGAGAAGGAGGAGGAGGAGGAGGAGACGCCTCTCCTTATAGCTTTCTTTCTCCCGCTGACGGTTCAATTTACACGGCAATACTCACGGTGCATCCCCACCCAGCGGACTGTCACACAGTTACAAAGTTTCCATTCCTTCTTGCTCCACTCCAACCTTCAAGTACATTCTTCTCTCACGCGTGTGAGTAACGTGAGCTGGTAATGAAAATCCTTTCATTAGATTCATGATCAAACATCGCGTCGAGGAAGCCACTGCTTTCCTGAGAGAGGCGGTTGTAAACTAGACTATTTATTTGTGGAAAATGACCAGCAGCGATCGAAGCGTTTAAGAGTTAATAAGGCTTCGTTCTGTGGGATATCTGACTGATGAGATGATCAGGTACTGATGTAGCCCAGCGGAGGCTTCATTAATGATTTCTTTCATGTCGTATGTTGACAATGAGCTTCCGACCTCCGAGAAAAGATCCTTTGGTGATGTATATGAAGAGAGATATCTACATTCCCTGGGAGCGCCACACATGTGAATGCCAAAATAACTCGAGGAATGTGGACAGTTCCAGAATAGATTTATAAAGGCAATGTTGGGGGACAACATGTGGTGTGAGGTGAGAAAGGTTACGAGTGCTGAATTGGATGTGCTGAAATGCTTTGGACATGTGGAGACAATGAGTGAGGAGAGAAGAACAAAGAAGATGAATGTGTCAGAATTGGAGGTAACAAGGAAGGGGAGACCAAATTGGAAAAGGAAGATGGAATGGGAAATACTCTTGAATGCTCAGGGCCCGAACATGCAGAAGGTGAAAGGCGCGCACGGGATAGACTGAAATGGAGCGATATAGTATACAGGGGTTGATATATTTTTCAGTGGGCTGAACCAGGGCATATAAGGAAGCCGGGGGAAACCACAGGAATGTCTACGGTGCCTGGTTATGTATAGGGGGCTGTGATTTCAGTGAATTACACATGACAGCTGGAGATTGAAGGTGAATGAATAGGTTTATCTTCGTCTGTTCCTGGTGCTATCTCGCTTAAGTGGAAACGGCTAAAGAATATATATATATATATATATATATATATATATATATATATATATATATATATATATATATATATATATATATATATATATATATATATATATATATATATATATGTGTGTGTGTGTGTGTGTGTGTGTGTGTGTGTGTGTGTGTGTGTGTGTGTGTGTGTGTGAGAGAGAGAGAGAGAGAGAGAGAGAGAGAGAGAGAGAGAGAGAGAGAGAGAGAGAGAGAGAGAGAGAGAGAGAAACCTGAAATACAGTTAAAAGTTTGGAGCTTCTGTGTTTATTTCTCGAGCGAGTTTATTTGTATCAGTGCTTCACTTGTGTATACGATATACTACAAGTTTATATATATATATATATATATATATATATATATATATATATATATATATATATATATATATATATATATATATATATATATATATATACTGATCGCGACCGAGACACAGAAAATGAAGATACAGGTGCTTTTGGCGTTGAATACATCATCAGGGAACAAAGGAACTCATTGAATTCCCGATCCTTCCCTATCCCTGGGGATAGGGGGAGGAAGAATACTATCCACATGTCTCCTGCATGCTGTAGAAGGCGACTACGAGGGGCGAAGGTGGGTAGGGATGGTTGAACTCCGTTACTCGTTTCAACTCTCTCAAAAGGAAAGCAAAAAGCGATGGCAGGAGAGGATGTTTTGATTAATGCTCATATATATATATATATATATATATATATATATATATATATATATATATATATATATATATATATATATATAAAACTTAACATGCTCGGAACTCAATTCATGCAACATCTCTGGACTACTTCTACTCAAACCACTCTATATCTATCAATCAAACCCCACGTAGAAATATAATGCTTACCCATGTCTCAGACTCCAGTAACATTTACTCACAAATCTCCCACATCCGCAGTAAGTAGAATAGAAAGAAGACACATGCTCAGAGAAATAACCAGGCAAACACCAGAAAACTGCCCTCACATTTAAGTCTTAAACTCTCCCCTCGCGGACATACACCCAACGGGAACCACACTCCCTAGACATACACGAGTCACACTCTCCCGCCTAGACTCTGGACATCACCCATCACTACACCACTACAAATACCATTTCAGCATATGCCAAGACCATTCATGCCCCACGACGTAACTGCCGTGAAGAAGGCACCCAGCACTGAATGCTTAATTGCCCTACACTTTTTTCTGCACACAGGCGCACACATACAACATCACAACACTTTGTAAACTATAGTCTCGACCAGTGGACATGGTCAGCTTCCTGGGTGCTGAAGGAACCTCATAAGGATAGAAGGGACTCCTTGGGCAGAGAGGGAAGGTATAAAAGATGTGTGTGTGTGTGTGTGTGTGTGTGTGTGTGTGTGTGTGTGTGTGTATATATATAAAGTATTTATAAGTTTGCCTTGATTAGGGCTTTCACTTGCTCATGCCTCAGCCAACCAAAGACATCCTGCGCTCTCTCTCTCTCTCTCTCTCTCTCTCTCTCTCTCTCTCTCTCTCTCTCTCTCTCTCTCTCTCTCTCTCTCTCTCTCTCTCTGTATGTGGTGCGTTTCTGCATTTTTAGTTACAGTCTGTTGCTTCGATTTCTAGTTACAGTCTGTTGCTACGTAAGAGATATTATGTATCAGGCATATCTTTTTTTTTTTTTTGAAGTTAATTCCACAACAACAACTTCGTTATTTGATTATCTTGCAGACTCCAGCTGGTTGGAACAGATCTTTGAAGGCAATGGTTCAAAGTGATCCAGTCCTACTTCGTAACAAAGTCGTATAACAGCTTGCGATAAGAAGTAGATTGAAAAATCTCTGCCGATCAGGGTAATTGAGTCTGACCAAATAAGAAATAGCTGTAAGACGTGGTACACACAATACCGTGGAAAATTGGCCACTCCCAAGACGCAACACTCCCCACACACACACACACACACACACACACACACACACACACACACGCACAGACACAAACATACACAGAAAAAATGAAAATTCAGGAAATCTGTTACGTCCAGATCTGTGCCCGCAGGAAGGGAAGCACTGAACCACAAATCTCACACACACAGACAGCGGTCACTGAAAATATTTCTGTCCTCCGTCAAAGCTCCGTCTCCACAGTTGGGGGTCTAACAGGAAATTAAACTCTCACTGACCTGCCTTACGTCTGTTAACTGTAGCCTCACCATCACTTCTCTATAACTCAGGGAGGAAAGTCCCGGGCAGAACGGCACCTGCAGGTGGAAAATATATATATATATAACAAATCCATTTCCAAACGGGAGGAGACAGATGGCGGAGTGAGGCATGCATAGAGATGATATCATCATGACTCGCTAATGAGGCGTTAGTCCTTGAGAAAGACACCAACCCCTGGTCGGCTCAAGGGCCTGAGAGTGAGGACCATGTCTCCGGACATGGACACTCAAAGGGAGAAGAAATGCTGTGGTGGATGGCTATCAGCATATGCTGAAACTTCAGTATTGAATTGCACTGCCATCCCGCCTGAGGCCAGGGATTAAGACTTCAGGAAATAGCAATCATCATTTCCCTTTGGAAAATTTCCAGTAAAACACCACAATAATTATATATATATATATATATATATATATATATATATATATATATATATATATATATATATATATATATATATATATATATATATATATTATATATATATATATGTATATATGATTGAGACGGCTGAAAGAAAAATGGTCAATGAATAATTTCAGAGTTATAAAATATAGGTGAGTTTTGCATACTTGATTACAATTAATTGGATGGCTCGTTTAGCAGGTGAAGAGACACATGGGTTATTTACCGTTCCATTGGTGACATATTTATGACGACGACCAAATGTGTTTTCGTTTGTGTAGCCACGAGAGAACCTCCAGAGCTCTTAAGTTCTGGAGGGAAGGCGAGGGACTGGAGCAAAGAGTGGTATGAGCCTCGAGGAGAAAGATATGTAGTGATTAGGGAGGATGAAAAAAAGTAAAAACTAATCAGAAGGAAAGGAAGAAGGAATCAGTGTAAAATGAATCAGCTGAAGAAAACGAGAAAGAACAGAAACTGAGTGACAGAAAAAAATTTAAGGAGATACGTGTCAGGGAAACAGAATTATCTTTCTCACTAAAATCCATTACCATATACAGACATTAATGTGATCATGCATTCATGCAAATCTTCTTTCATATTTCCTTTTCCTCTGAGTCGCCACATAGTGCGTGATTCCAGGTAGGGAACTCACAGAATGAGTGAGTCTGTCACAGTGGGAAGTCTTAGATTAACTTTTTCATGGCATATGCAGTGGTGAAAGTCTGAACCCATCTGGTCCTAAGGGGAAGATAGATGATATATATATATATATATATATATATATATATATATATATATATATATATATATATATATATATATTGGAAAGGATCACAATTTTGCGCGTGATCAAGTATATTCCTATGAGTCCACGGGGAAAATGAAACACGGAAAGTTCTCAATTGCACTTTCGTTTAATATTCACATCATCAGGGGAGATACAAGAAAGAAATGTAAGTCAGCTGATATACAACGAGTAGACGTAGCTAGGACGCCATTTGGTAAACACGTGATTGTCCAAGACAGACAACGAGCGTATCATAAACTTATGATGTGGACAAAAAGGGAATTGCTTACAAATTTCATCTAAAATAAAGCTATCCAATTTATATAGACCTTCACTAATATTTAGGTTATGATTCTTTGTGTATTTGATAACAGAAGATTCAATGATATTTCTCGTGGTACTGGAGTTAGAGTTAATAACTAAGATGGCATAACTCCAGTCAATACAATGATCATAGTTTTTAACGTGATTAGACAAGGCATTTGATTCTTGTCCTGTTCTCGTACTATATTCATGTTGCTTAAGTCTAACAGAAAGAGCCTTGCCAGTCTTACCAACATAAAACGTATCACAGTTTCTACATGGCACTTTATAGATGCACCCAGGAGAATATTCTGGTGAGTTCCTGGTTAAGACATTCTTTGTAATATTATTGTTGGAAGGCAACGTTTATATTAAAAGATTTAAGCAACATGGGAAGTAAAGTAAAATTGTTATTAAAAGGGAGAGCTAAAAGGTTCTTGGTGTCCATGGGAGGTTTTGGTTCAACTCTATAAAATGATTTCTTTGCAAACTTAAGGGATTTATCAATGAAAGATCTAGGGTACTTTAACTTAGATCCAATAGAATATATCTTCTCAAACTCATCGTCAATAAAGTCTGGACTGCAAATACGTAATGCCCAAAGGAACATAGATTGAAATGATGATAATTTAACTTTTCTCATGTTGAGATGAGTAATAATGGATATATGAGCATGCATTGGTAGGTTTTCTGTATATACTAAACTTGTTTCCTCGCCAATGAATCATATAAGAACAGGACAAGAATCAAATGCCTTGTTTAATTTTTGTTAAAAATTATGATCATTGTATTGACTGGAGTAATGTCATCTCAGTTATTAACTCTTGATTCCAGTACCACGAGAAATATTGAATCTTCTATTATCAAATACACAAAGAATTATTACCTTAATATCAGTGAAGGTCTGTACAAATTGAATATCTTTATTGTTGATGAAATTTGTAAACCAATTCCCCTTCTTGTCCACATAATAAGTTTATGATACGCTCGTTGTCTGTCTTGGGCAATCACGTGTTTACCAAATGGCGTCCTAGCTACGTCTCTTCGTTGTATATCATCTGACTTATATTTCTTTCTTGTATTTCCCGTGGACTCACACGATTATATATATATATATATATATATATATATATATATATATATATATATATATATATATATATATATATATATATATATATATATATATATATATACACACACACACACACACACACACACACACACACACAGGGTTGGACGGTTCTGCGTAGGGAAATGGTTTTTATATAAAAAGCCTTTTATATCAAAATAGCCATTGTTGGCTTTCAAATGGCCTTCAAAGGCGGCTATTGAAAATGCGTGGACACTTCCTATGAAGCTGTAGTGATTCCGAAGCCTAAAAGGTGGGTCTTTGTTGGCCTTTTAGGCAGGGTTGTGGTACCCTTAGATCCTTAGTTACCTTCACTATAACTGGAGTTTACTAGGTTACCTATTTTGAATGGGTTTAGCTTGGTAAGGTGTAGGGTAGTATTTGGTATCTCTTCAAGGTCAGGCCGGGCTCTGGCACACCCTTGGATCCTGCCCTGTGATCCTGTGGTACCTATACTATCGTTTGAGGCTCGGTTGGGTCACCTGTTTTCAGTGAGTGTAGTGAATTAAGTGTAGTCTTTATGGTTTGGGTTGGCCTGTGTCCCAGAAGGGCCTTCATGATAAGCGTGCAGGGGCTTAAATCTTGGCCCAGTTTCTGAAGTATAGACACCCAAAATCTGGGGAGGGGAGCCTTTCTTTAGGTGTTGCATGAAACAGTGGTAATTCTGAACCTTGAAAGGTGGCTTTTGTTGTCCCTCAAGGCTAGGCTCCGGTACCCTTGGATTGTGCCCTTGGTCCAGACGTTCCTCTACTATGATCTGAGGCTGCCAATTATTTTCACTGAGGGCCAGTGACCTGAGTTAAGTCTCATTAGCTTAAGGCGGACTTTGGTGGCCTCAGAACGCAAGTACCAGCATGCAAAATCAGTGTTCTGCGTGAAGCGAGGTAGTGCTTGGATCACACGAAGAACTGCATTCTTAGTTCTCATCTTCTCTCAAGCTATAATGTATTTCGCCGCACCGAAACCATCCACAGCCAAGCTGTGGTTGTGTGTGTGTGTGTGTGTGTGTGTGTGTGTGTGTGTGTGTGTGTGTGTATGTGTGTGTGTGTGTGTTACAACTATTTGTGTTCTACAGGGAGGGAGTTTTGCACTCATGTTGCCCCATCTCTTAACCTTGTATGTATATATATATATATATATATATATATATATATATATATATATATATATATATATATATATATATATACACCATGTCT
>NC_092233.1:12140241-12142741 GCF_036320965.1 Panulirus ornatus | reverse complement strand
AGGAACAGAGAAGGGGGCCAAGTAAGGATATTCCCTCAAAGGCTCAGTCCTTTGTTCTTAATGCTACCTCGCTAACGCGGGAAATGGCGAATATTATAAGAAAAAGAAAGAAAATATATATATATATATATATATATATATATATATATATATATATATATATATATATATATATATATATATATATATATATATGCCCGAAATTGGTATTGTCATTTGGACAACATTTTTCTTTTTCATAATACATCGAAGCAGAATGAGAAATGTACAATATATGCAGGAAAAGACTTGATCCATCCAGGGAATTGATAGCTTCCATTTGTGTAAGGAAAGCCGTGTGGGAAATCCTGGAGTGCGCCTATGGTGCAGGTCCTTGTTGTCTGCTGGTGAGGTGCTATCAGGGTACTGGAGGCTGCAGGTGAGGTACTGGCAGGGTACTGGAGGCTGCAGGTGAGGTACTGGCAGGGTACTGGAGGCTGCAGGTGAGGTACTGGCGGGGTACTGGAGGCTGCAGTTGAGGTACTGGCAGGATACTGGAGGCTGCAGGTGAGGTACTGGCAGGGTACTGGGGGCTGCAGGTGAGGTACTGGCAGGGTACTGGAGGCTGCAGGTGAGGTACTGGCAGGGTACTGGAGGCTGCAGGTGAGGCATTACACCCTACACCTGGCGATGGGTTACTGTACGCCTAAGGGCTGGTGATGACGCAGTCGTTTCGTATAATCCTCGTCTCGTCCTTACGAGTCTTTTGCTCCACCCAGTAACATGCAGCACAGCAGGCAGTCATGCAAGGATGATGGTATCGGTGTGCTGTGAGGCTTTTATGGATGGTAATCTTCGTGTGTTCTGTCTTCGGGGTAGGGATGATGTAGTGAAATGGTCATTTGTAAGGACGTTATGTTTTACCTGTGTAGGGGTAGATGTGTACTTGTGAAGGGGGGTGATCACATGTTGCTCTGGAGGGGATCCGTTGGGTGCGTGGTCTGTGGTCGGGCTGAGTGTTGGAACATGGAAATACGTTGTTGCAGTTGATGGCTTCCACTGCTCTCCCTGTGCTGCCCTTGAGGGTGTATTGTTGTACGTAGTGGTCGTCTTGTGCCGCTGGATATATGGCTTTTACACTTCTGTAGGAGCAGCCTTTTTATGTACCTGTAGAGGAGGTCTTGTACTGTAGGGGAAATGATCACCGTAAGGTTAACCTTATGTTATTGTATGGGAGTGGCCTTGTACCACTGCACGCATGTCGACATACTGGTGTTGGGGGAAGGCTTGTGTTACTGTAGGGGTGGTGGAGCCTCGTATCACGGTCATGACAATCTTTTGTTACATTAAGGAAGACTTTATGCTCCTGTACATATGTCCATATCCTGTTAGAGTTAGGGCTTTGTTAAGGGATAGATTTTATGTCGGGGGGAGGTAGCCTTGTGCATCTGTGTGTGTATGTCACCCTTCTGCAACAACAGGGGTCAGCCCTTTGGATCTGTGCTAATCATACTCATGTAAGCGTTATACAACCGCGCGTATTACACTGTCATGCCAAAGGGGCAGCTTCTCTGGTGATGGCTGCTGGGTGACCTGTGGAGTCAAGCAGGATGCCTTAAAGGCGCCATCATCATCGTCTAGTGTAAAAAATAAATGGTGAGGGGAAAATAAAAGTAAATTAAAAGAATAAAACATTTGCCGTGGATCGTCATTTCCTTAATGGTTTCATATTTCCTCTTGAGGCCTGAGGGACATTGTGTATGCCGCTGTGAGACGCCGCACAGACTCACTTCGCCGGGTTGCAGAACTCCGCAGAGAGGGCTTCTCATTCCTCCCTCTAACGTCCTCCTCCTCCTCCTCCTCCTCCTCCCCGAGCTTCGCAAGCAGATACTGAACATTAGTTCCTATCCAGGTCTTGCTAACGTTGCCCCCCTCCTCTCGCCCCCCTTTACCGTAAAGTGGGTTTTACCGTTGTCTGCTTTGAACGTAAATGCGAAAGAACCACTTTAGAAATTAAGAGTCATGGCTGTGATACTCTTTCTATTGGTGATTATTACGGATTAGTAAGTGAAGGTTGGCGGTTAAGTCCAGATACCTGAATTTCTCGTTGTATCAATTTTCTAATGTGTATATGTGTAGAGACGAAACACACTATGTTCATTCGCTCATGAATTTTATTTCGCGAAGTGGAGCTGATTCACCTCCCATGCCTTGCAATCCCCAGAACACTGGAGACCTCCCTCCAGTTTTTTTTTTTAAGATTCTTTCATTCACCTCCCTCCTCAGTTTAGACCACCACGGTGACATTACACATCCGTGTCGCAGTCCTACTCTCTCTTAGAACATCTCTCCTTCCCTCCTTGCTACTCGCACACTTGCCCAGCTCTCCTCGGAGAAAATGAGGTCATTACATTTGTACCTTTCTAATGGACTCTCGTGGTGTAGCGGTTAGCGTCCCTGACCGTGACGCATTCACGGGCCCGGCCCAGGGTCGAGCGCATAGTGTTCGAATCCTGGTTGC
>NC_092233.1:12002741-12132741 GCF_036320965.1 Panulirus ornatus | reverse complement strand
TACCGGGGTCGACGTGCTGTTAGTGGATTGAGCCAGGGCATGTGAAGCGTCTGGGGTAAACCATGGAAAGTTTTGTGGCGCCTGGATGTGGAGAGGGAGCTGTGGTTTCGGTGCATTACACATGAGAGCTAGAGACTGAGTGTAAACGAATGTGGCCATTTTTCGTCTGTTCCTAGCGCTACTTCGCGCGGGAGGGGTGGAGGGGATATGCTATTTCATGTGTGGTGGGGTGGCGACGAGAATGGATGAAGGCAGCAAGTTTGAATATGTACATGTGTATATATGTATATGTCTGTGTATGTGTATGTATGTATAGGTTGAAATGTATATGTATGTATATGTACGTGTGTGGTCGTGTATGTATATACTTGTGTATGTGGGTGGGTTGGGCCATTCTTTCGTCTGTTTACTTGCGCTACCTCGCTAACGCGGGAGATGGCGATTAAGTATAATAAAACATATATATTCACCAACAGAGGGATGAAATGAAGCATTCATTCTTATTAGAAACTATCGAAAATCTTTCCTCATTATCAGGTGTGTAGGCAGGAATATCTAGCTAATCCGATCGCACTTCACGATTATACAGACTTCTACTAATGAGAAAACTTAAAGCCTAAGAGAAACAGGCTTTGACGTATGTCGATGAAGTTACAATACTCTAAAAGCAAAGTATGGGATTATAAGAGAAATGTAGTATCATAGACGAAATAATAGAAGAAAATATGGAGGTATGTCATCATTTGAGTTAACAAGTTGTAGTACAAATATATTCATACATATTCGCCATTTCCCGCGTTAGCAAGGTAGCGTTAAGAATAGAGGACTGGGCCTTAGAGAGAAAATCATCACTTGGTCCTCTTCTTTGTTCTCCCTTTTGGAAAAGTAAAAAACTGGAGGGGAGGATTTCCAGCCCCCTGCTCCCTCCACTTTGAGTCACCTTCTACGACACGAAGGGAATGCGTGGGAAGTATTTTTTCTCCCTTAACCCCAGGGATATATATATATATATATATATATATATATATATATATATATATATATATATATATATATATATATTCTTTCACACATATGACGAAAACGACTTGTGTCAGTGACACTAAGAGCCGACATAGAAAATAGAGAGTGTTGAATAAGTTATGATCCCGCAGCAGAATGAATGATAGCAACGTATAAATACAGTTGCATAATGGGCTCCACAAAACCTCTCCCTCACAAACACGATAGACGGCACCTGAGGCTGGTGGGTGGCATGACAAAGTAATGATGATAGACGAACTGCAGCCATCCATTATGGGCCCATCATGACTGCAACAGGTGTAACTTCCACTACATAAATAACGCAACCAGAACAGCGCGGGGGGGGTCGAGGCTGTGAATAATGAAGGTTGATCATCCTGTACAGACAGATTGTTCCGAGGCACATGCGCAGAGGCACATGCGCAGAACCCGGTAGTAGCCCATGTGTGTGACGTCAGTGTTCTCACTCTCTTGGACACTTGGCACTCAGATTGAAGCTAAAGATAAGAGGAGGTTGAAAGACACCCAGTGTCGAAAAACATTTCCCCGACTTCCACCACACATCGTGTGTGCTATCTCCTCTTCTCATTTTATAACTTTTATCTATGATTTCATACCTTTTTTCGTCTACCCAACCCTGGCTTGTTTCCTGTTGTGTTATCACTGAGGATAGATTGTTCTCCGCGCATCTCCTGTGTCTCGTAAGAGGCAACTCAGAGAGACTGGAAATCCTTCGCTCCTGTATGTTTCTGTAGATACGAACAGACGGGGGAGGAAGGCGAGGATGTTTCCCTCGAAGGCCCAGTTCCTAATGCTAGGTCATTAAGGCAGGAAATGCGACCAAGTGGAAAAAGAATGCTTATTGTAATATATATATATATATATATATATATATATATATATATATATATATATATATATATATATATATATATATATATATATATATAAAAATGTTTTCATCGGTAAATGGTATCGCTACAATTTATCGATTGACTCGCAATGTATTTGTTTACAGAAGAACATGCATTTGTTTTTCCATTTACACGACCACCTCCTCCGAATAATGCACTAGAGCTAAGCCACTCTATGAAGGTCATTTATAGTAATGTGGCTAAGAGTAAATAAACGTACACGTTACTGTTTATTTCAGGCTGATTTGGGCTCTCAAAATAACAGGGGAAGATATTCTAAGTAGATTAATGCGATGGAAAATTGTATGAAGTACTACCAGTTACAGACGTACTGTAAAAGCAAACTTTTTTAAGTTACTGTGCAGAGAGGAGAGAGGCTAGGACCCTTGGTCCTGATCCGGTCAAGCTGTGCTCTCGAGAACACATACGAGAGACAATAGTTCTCTCCTGTAACACATTAACGAAGAAATGTACCCCATTACGGGTGTACTGTAGTGCACATACAATCACTATAGTTCACATAGGACACATTTTGAAGCCTCCTTGTGATCAGACACACACACACACACAGGCACACCCATCCCTGGGAGAACGAAGAAGCAACGCGGACGAACGACACTTAAACCCGTGTATACTTCCCTTCCAGTAATAACCAAATGACCCATGGTGTTGAGTACTGATCCTTTGGCTTGACATTCTTGATAAGGCTACGTGGTGAGTTAACGGCATCAAACTCTAAGCTACGCTGCCTTCCCATCACTAAATCCCGAGTATAATTGATAGGCCTTCGAATTCTTGGTTGTGAGTTCGAAAAGTGTAAACATACCGAGGGAGGGTTGGTGGAGTGTTTGAAACGTGAAGGACTTAAAGTGGAAGGTGTTGAAAACGCTGGAATGGTGGGGGAGAAGTTGAAGCAACGTTCCGTAACATGGTTGAACCACTATGAAGACTTTGAGGGAAAACTGTTTGCATCATAAGAATGCTAGGAAAGTGTCAGGTTAATGTGTTAGATTTTCAAAGCATTTAAAACTCTTTGGGGGTGCCTTCGGAGTTACCATTAGTTCCAGTAATACGCCAGAGGAGCGTTGAGGAAGTGGTATATCGTTGCTGGACATTTGCAGGACAGTCAGTGGGATCAATGTTGTGTATTCCGAGTGTGTTCATTTCTTTAGCCCTGCTGACCAAAGGCCATGTTAACCCTTGTCATAACCTGGCATCCGTTATCGGCCCTTCGCCGTCAGTCCTTTTACGTTCCACATTTCTGCCTTCCCCTCCCTGGAGCTACCGGGGCAACTTCAACCAAACTTGCCGGGTTAGTCGTGTTCCCTGGGTGATTCCTTTTCAAACTTGTGGCCGGTGAGACACCCACACCCTATTCCCGTCCCTCCTTCCCTCCCTCCCTCCCTTCCAACCATGATCGAAGACGGCTTCTGTTATAAACAAAGCCACATGAGTGATATATACACTCATATTTGACCCGTTAAATCATATAAAATCCCTAAGGAGTAATGGATCAATCTTACCCGTGAGAGGTAAGGAGTTGCTGAAGGTATTAATCCTTGCAATTTCATGGTGGTTCGTCATGCGTAAATGTGGACTGAGCGTTAGTTTCGCGGCGCGATATGTCATGCCGGCCTCTCGTCGTGAATTCGTTATGTAGGTAGTATATATTTACGATATATTTACAGGGCTGGAATACTGGTACTCTCTCTCTCTCTCTCTCTCTCTCTCTCTCTCTCTCTCTCTCTCTCTCTCTCTCTCTCTCTCTCTCTCTCTCTCTCTCTCTCTCTCACAGAGGGAACATATACACATCCGGGTCACTCCTCGTTAACAGCCGTGTTGACGACATTTCTTGTGCGCTCCGGCAGTCCTTAGATCATTCGTCCGTGAAAGCATCGCGAGTGTTTTGTTGTAGTTGGCAGAGCTATGATAATTGTGATTATAACTGTTGACGTTGCGATGACCATTGGTCTTATTATTGCTAATATATATATATATATATATATATATATATATATATATATATATATATATATATATATATATATATATATATATATATATATATATATATATATATACATATATATATATATATATATATATATATATATATATATATATATATATATATATATATATATATATATATATATATATAATCATTCATATTTATGTATTTATTTTACTTGATTGCCGTTTTGCGCGCGAGCGAGATAACGCCAGGAAACAGACGAAGAACGACACATCCACTCGTATACACACATATATACATACAGCTCATAGACGCACATATATATACATATGCATATCAACATATACATATATACATACATATACATGCACATACATAGCCATATACATATATACACATGTACATATTCATACTCACTTGCCTTCATCCATTCTCGGCACTACCCCGCCCCGCAGGAAACAGCATCGCCACTCCCTACGTCAGCGAGGTGGCGCTAGAAAAATAGAGAAAAAGGCCACATTCGTTCATACTCATTCTCTAGCTGTCATGTGTAATGCAACGACACCAGAACTCCCTCTACTCATCCATTTACATCGGACGTTTCACATGCCCTGGTTTAGTCCATTGACGGCACGTCGACCCCTGTATACCACATCGTTCCAGTTCACTCTATTCCTTGCACGCCTCGCACCCTCCTGCATGTTCAGACCCTGATCGCTCAAAATCTTTTTCACTCCACCCTTCTACCTCAGCTTTGGTCTCCCGCCTCGTCTGGTTCCCTCCACCTCTGGCACATATATGATAGTTGGTAAATGACACAACAGGCTCGAGTTTAGAGTTTAACCCAGACATCTCGACATAATTGTCTTCTTCAGTGCAGTGAGGGAGGAATACCGACCAAAGACGCACTTCAAGTCGGTCTGCCGAGTTCCTACCTGTATATCCCGTCACGCCCTCGTCACGCTACCATAAAGAAGACATCGAGCACTCACCACACCATTGCCCCTCACGCTCTGCACACACACACACACACACACACACACACACACACACACACACACACACACAGCATCTCGACACTTTATGACTTGTAGTCCCGGCAGGTGGATATGAGCGTTGCTGGAGTTTCTTAAGGATATATATATATATATATATATATATATATATATATATATATATATATATATATATATATATACATATAATCTTATATTTCTTGAGGACACGTGCAGAGAAAAGCGCATGCGTGCACGGTGCAGTCCTTCATAAATCTCTCGGGTTAAACCACCATCTCCAAAAACCTGAGGGAACTCCTCTCACACCCCACCTTGGGATGTTGGTGCCACCACGCTCCTCGTCTGGGACGCCCCCGGAGGAATATGTCTCTATCGCTTATGGCAGCAAGGTCGCTGGGACTCCACCTCCAAGCGTCGACGTAATGCTTGCCCGTTCGAGACCCCTTCTGCGCAGTGTTATGTACATTTTTTTTTCCCCCCCCCTCACTGCGACAGTTTATGTACGTCGGATGAGGCTATTAAAAAGCGGAAATATACCTCCTATCCGGCCATGTCCTCTGTATTTTATTGCCGCCAGGCGAGTGGTGGGGAGGGAGGCGACAGTGTGCGCCCCGTACTTTGTGGGAAATGTGGAGGTGTTTATGTTGTGGTGAGAGAGACGCTCTCTCTCTCTCTCTCTCTCTCTCTCTCTCTCTCTCTCTCTCTGCCTCTCTTACTCTCTCTATTTGTCTCTCTCTCTCTCTCTCACACACACACACACACAGCGAAACAGAAGGAGAGGCTCTATATTTCTACCGAAACAATAAGACCAATTTTTTTTTCTTTTTTTTACCTTACGAGTCACGAAAGTCTTTGTAAAAGGGAGATGTAGAAAACATATAATGAGACGCTTCTACAAACTACTGTTGAAGAAATGGTAGCAAAACGGAACACAGTTGATACATGAGGAAGATGAAATAAGAAAATGAAAAAGGATGAGTCAGTAGAACTAACTCTAATTACGAGGACCTTAAGGAACTGTATTAGCCTCCGTTTTTCTTCATGATAATGATATCCGACGTAAAGAGAAATTGAGAAAAAAATCAATGTTTATTGTGATGTTCCACACACGACACCAGAGTGTGACGATAAGCCCATTGGTCGACAAACGCAAGTGGACCTTTAACAGTAGTATAAGAATGGGAGGATGAGTCTCAAAGCGTTCACTGAAGAGCCTTTCAGTCATTCGCCTTCAACCTTGACTACCTACCCCCAAACCCTTTTGCCAGCCCTGATCTCGCTTTATAATAATTGTCCTTTGAACGTCATTTCCTACAGAACTTTGCCAGTAGACCCGAGCTCTCCTTGAACATTGTCTTTTAGCCTGGTTTTCCCTTGACTGACTCCCAGTAAATCTGGGTTCGCCTCGTACCACCTCAAGAGACCTGGTCTCACCTCACAATGCCTTCACCCCAGTATCCATACCTAAGCTCACACCTCTCTTGAAGTCAAGGAGTCTCGTCATACATTACGACAACCGCTTGCACCGTCTCCATGATACCTTATCGAATTCATTTCATCATTTCGAGACTTTCCCCACTCATTTATTACACATATCGTAAATATTAGCGATGAACTATAGTCCCATAGATATCTTATCTTCGAATTGTTTTTCATTCCATGTTTTTTCATTGTTTTTAGTGTGTCTTGAAGTCTGTTGGGGTAGGGGGTTACTTCTTGTCTCCTAGAAGGAAGGTGGACAGTATATGTACCACAACATGACGTACACTTCCAATATGAAAATATATTTATAGACATTTGAAAGGCAAACATTTGATCTCTGATCACACTCGAACTTAAGGCAAATCCTTTCATCGTCTCAAGATTATGATTAGTCTCATTTCTTTTCAGGAAGCTGGCAGGTGCACTGGGAAAAGTTCTTAATTAGGTGAGTATTATTTACTTTTAGTCTGGCTCTCCGAGATAAAGATGCGGTGCCCAGCTTATGTTTCACAAGACTTGTATCACTTGACCCAGCGTGTGTGTGTGTGTGTGTGTGTGTGTGTGTGGCACAACAGCTGGGGTGTCTGTAGTGGATCTGAGTGAGAGATCAGTCTTTACGAGCTCTTGATAACCACATAACCAATCACGAAAAGCAGATTTCGGTTGTACCTACGTGTTTTAGGGATAGATGTAATTCGTATTTTCTAGTCTCTACCTTCTTTGTGAGGTAGGTTATCTACAAGTATCTTTTAGAGAGGATGTCACAACATGATTGCCAGTTATGATAAGTTGGAGTTCATTAAAAATGATCTAGCCTGTAATATGCCCGTGACACACATGTAGTAGTAGTAGTAGTAGTAGTAGTAGTAGTAGGTAGTAGTAGTAAGGAACACCTTATGCTTGTAAACAGACGCATATAACGTTACTGCCGGTCGTCACACCAAAGCACAGCCCCAGGTTGGAAAGACTAGCAACAACATGTCTTGTCTTACTCGTTCGAGATGACATTCGGCAAAACACAGGGAATGAGGGCAGCGGAGGCGACAGACGGGGAGGGCGCGAGTGGTGGAATCTCTTGTGTTGTGATTATATATATATATATATATATATATATATATATATATATATATATATATATATATATATATATATATATATATATATATATATTCCTATGAGTCCACGGAGACAATCACATGTTTACCAAATGGCGTCCGAGCTTCGTCTCTTCGATGTATATCAACTGACTGTTATATTTCTCTCATGTGTCTCCCCTGATGATGTGATTATTACACGAAAGTGCACTTGGGAACTTTTCGTGTTTCATTTTGCCCGTGGACTCAGGAATATCTTGATCACGCGCTAAATTGTGATCCTTTCCAATATATGTATATGCATATGTATATACCCTAGCCTGAGTCAGGTACCCGTTTATCAACCAATCCCAAAGGGTGGATGAACAGCTGGGTTGACTGTGGACCGACTGTCGTAACCAGAATTGGAACTAATGCGCTCTGCCCTGGGCGGTCCGTGAATGCGTCGTTGTCAGGAACGTTACATCACGTTATCTATGTAAGTATGACATTAGCCAATATATGAAAGATATGAATTCTGTCAAACAAGGATTCGATTGTAACATAAATGTATATTTCGCGACTAAAGATATATTCCAAACCATGGGAAAATTTTTTTTAAGACGTAGGTGTTAGGAAAACGGACAGACTCTGGCTAGAAGGAAGTAATTACGATTAATTACTGTAATCAATTGACAACGAGAGCATACCCCTCTGTATTCACTGCTACATATATAATCTTCATTACATAGAGAAAAGTCTTTTAGTATCTTATATCATTTTATATTTGTAATTATCTTTTTAACACCAGTCGGAACACTCTCTTACGACACAGCTGTGGATATGAGAAAAAAAGCAAAAAGCCTCTCTGTTGTATCTCATATCATGTAAAGAATTAAATAAAGGCCAAGCCTATGTGTGTATATACACACGCAGTTCCATTAAAACTTTGAACAACAGGTTCACGCCACATTATACACTGACATTAAAGAAATCCACAGTGTAAGTACAGTCATTATCATTACTCGAGAGGATTATTACACATATGAGCTGTGCTGTGTACAAGGGCGGAAGAGTAAGTGAAACACTTTGTTTCTAAAGTCTCTTGCTATGTTCCCCGTTTCATTTGAACTCACTGCTCACAGTTTCCGAAGCGTAGAGTTTCAGCTGGCGCGGGTATCTTAGACCAGCTCTTCCCCCCTTGATGTAGATGATCACTTTATTAGTCTATTCTATAAAGATGTCTATGCAGCATTCTGCTCTGCGAGCCCATATGTCTTAGGAAGCAGCAGGAACACTCATTACGCCTGATATTACAAACACCTTTTTTTCCCCTAAGAATTGGTGCAAATTTAGGGCTTACTGCTTCAGCTAAACAAGAGAGGCAGAGAGAGGGGAAGGGGATATCCAATTTCCTGACGTGGATCCTCCGTTCAAAATGCATGTTTACGTAAAAGAGTTTAACCCTCATTAAGGCAATGTATTGCGTGATACCAGGAGAGCCTGTGTTGTGGAATTTTAAGAAAGGCTCGGTTACAGACATTACGAACAACAGTGTCTCCGACGCTGCTCAGTTTGAATATACATTAAACGGATCTTTCCATGGCAAGATATGTTTTGGTTGTCACTTGATTGCTTTAAATCAGTCATGTTTTAGATATCACTTGATTGCTTTAAGTCAATCATGTTTTAGATATCACTTGATTGCTTTAAGTCAATCATGTTTTAGATATCACTTGATTGCCTTAAATCAGTCATGTTTTAGATATCACTTGATTGCCTTAAGTCAGTCATGTTTTAGATATCACTTGATTGCTTTAAATCAGTTATGTTTTTAGATATCACTTGATTGCTTTAAGTCAGTCATGTTTTAGATATCACTTGATTGCCTTAAGTCAGTCATGTTTTAGATATCACTTAATTGCCTTAAATCAGTCATGTTTTTAATATCACTTGATTGCCTGAAGTCAGTCATGTTTTAGATATCACTTAATTGCTTTAAATCAGTCATGTTTTTAATATCACTTGATTGCTTTAAGTCAGTCATGTTTTAGATATCACTTGATTGTTTTCAATCAGTCATGTTTTAGATATCACTCGATTGCTTTTAAGTTAACCATATTTTCGATATTACTTGATTGCTTTATCATATCATCCTTTTTTCCCTGATACTGAGTAAGTTTGTTTGACCACCTGTGCCTTCGCTGTCACTTACATCATCACAGGTTTCTGTACCGTAATGTCTTCTTCCTCTGTATCTTCAACAAAGGAACGCGCTTTCTATGTCAAAATCCATTGAATCGCCATGGGTTTGACATGTCCCTTTACAGTTATTTTTCATTTATTACTCTTAGAGTAGATGGCTGATCCACAATGATATTTAGCTCAGAAGCTACCGTATTGCTAAACTTCACTGTCTATGTATAACAAGTGACCATGTTCGCCTCTGTACTGGGCTTTCCTATAAAGGACTATATATATATATATATATATATATATATATATATATATATATATATATATATATATATATATATATAAAAAGAGCGTGGTTGAGAGAGCAGAAGAGGGTGTTTTGAAGTGGTTTGGGCACATGGAGAGGATGAGTGAGGAAAGATTGACCAAGAGGATATATGTGTCGGAGGTGGAGGGAACAAGGAGAAGAGGGAGACCAAATTGGAGGTGGAAAGATGGAGTGAGAAAGATTTTGTGTGATCGGGGACTGAGCATGCAGGAGGGTGAAAGGAGGGCAAGGAATAGAGTGAATTGGAGCGATGTGGTATACCGGGGTTGACGTGCTGTCAGTGGATTGAAGCAAGGCATGTGAAGCGTCTGGGGTAAACCATGGAAAGCTGTGTAGGTATGTATATTTGCGTGTGTGGACGTATGTATATACATGTGTATGGGGGGGGTTGGGCCATTTCTTTCGTCTGTTTCCTTGCGCTACCTCGCAAACGCGGGAGACAGCGACAAAGTATAATAATAATAATAATAATATATATATATATATATATCCCTGGGGATAGGGGATGAAGAATACTTCCCAAGTATTCCCTGCGTGTCGTAGAAGGCGACTAAAAGGGGAGGGAGCGGGGGGCTGGAAATCCTCCCCTCTCGTTTTTTTTTTAGTTTTCCAAAAGAAGGAACAGAGTGGGGCCGGATGAGGATATTCCACAAAGGCCCAGTCCTCTGTTCTCAACGCTACCTCGCTAACGCGGGAAATGGCGAATAGTTTAAAAGAAAGAAAGAATATATATATATATATATATATATATATATATATATATATATATATATATATATATATATATATATATATATATATATATCCCTGGGGATAGGGGAGAAAGAATACTTCCCACGTATTCCCTGCGTGTCGTAGAAGGCGACTAAAAGGGAAGGGAGCGGGGGGCTGGAAATCCTCCCCTCTCTTTTTTTTTTTTCAAAGGAAGGAACAGAGAAGGGGGCTGGATGAGGATGTTTCCTCAGAGGCCCGTCCTCTGTTCTAAACGCTACCTCGCTGACGCGGGAAATGGCGAATAGTATGAAAGAAAAAGAAAGATATATATATATATATATATATATATATATATATATATATATATATATATATATATATATATATATATATATATATAGCTCGGATGAAAATATTCTAAAATGCAAATGATAGTCAATAAAAACCCGAATTGAAACGAGACAGATACATAAAGATAGAATATATTTACCATGTTAGATATTCAAGAGAGAAATGAATTGGAAATGATATCATATAAAAGCGTTTAATCCCGTACATTAACATCAGTTGCCAGTGTAAAATCTGTTTCAGTAACTGATGCTTCTCACGGGTCACATCATGCATTGAAAACGTGTATAGTTAAAGAAATATGTAGAACATCTGTTAAGGATGTTCCCTACTCTTCGGCTGGTGGTTATATGTTGATATTGACGACCTCAAGACTCCGTCTTCAGACGTGGAGGCCAATGGACTCGGTCTCCAGACGTGGAGGCCACTGTAATGTAGAGGCCAGTGGACTCCGTAATGACCCTGGCGATCAATATGCCGAGAGACGAAATAAGCCAGGCAACGAACCTGTTACTCGGGGCGAAACGTAACCCCCATGGTGCTCTTTCTTACACAGAAGTGCCTACCATTCTGTTTGTTTGTTTATAGGCTGCGAGAACATTAGCAGGTGTGTCGATGGTCTTACCGGACCATTGGGAGTGTCTGAGTAATTCTTACCTCCTCGACTTCATGACACAACCCCTTGACTACAAGTACGAAAGCTGAACCCTTTTGAGGACAACGTCTTGACATCTTGAGTGCATCAGCTCATCCGCCTGACTACGACGACTTGACTAGCTGAGTACGACATCTTAAGGCCCTGAAGTACGATGTCTTGTGATACTCTCCTTCTCAAGTGGTAAAGTCATCGTACTCCTGAGGTTTTAAACCTTTGACTTGAAAATTCAAAAGACGTATTCCTCCTCCTCCTCCTCCTTCTCCTGCTCCTGCTTCTGCTTCTGCTCCTCCTCTTGCTCCTCCTCCTCCTCCTCCTCCTCCTGCAGGGGCTGATATTCCCTCCCTGTCGGAAGTGAGAGCATTACTAGTGCGTCGACGGTGTTGCCGGACCTACGGTAGTGTCTTAGAAACAAGTGGCTGTGTAAGATTGTTATCCCCACTGAGAGGTGTAGGCGGGAGACTTCAACCAACCCGGTCTTGTGCGACTTGAATGAACCTAGGGATCTTTGCTACTCCGCCAGTTGCTTCTCTTAAGAGGTAAGAGTTGTCGTTTTGCAAGCACCTTCTATATGGGGTGGTACGCCGCCCAAGAGTCTAGATCCCAGGTGTCATAGACCTTCCGTTACTCCCGTAGGGGGTACTAGTGTTGATCAACTACTGTTGCTAAACTAGTCAATCAGGAAATGCTGAATTCGTAGATGTTAACACGACCAAATTCAACACCTCTCGCCGCTCGCAGTCCCTTTGCAGTAAGACGTGCCATTGACCCTCAGGCAGGATTTGTTGAGCAGGTTTAGAACACTGGCAAGTGGTGTGATCTGATGGTTAAAGTACCGTTGAATGATCTCGCACTACGAATATTCCATTGTCATAACGTTGTGGTTACCATCACCGTAACTATGACCACCTACAGAATGGAAGTATCCTGCAGAGATCGTGGACATGAGTGAAGACGTTCTTGGCAGAGGTGATCGAGATCGATGTCCAAGTTCCTCAACAGATGCGTTGACAGCGAGCGACGTTGGAACGCAGCAAAAGGCAGAATATATAATGATTCGTATGGTGAAGCGTGGAGGATGGTCACGAAGGATCACGAGACTACGAGACTTGGCGAATCTCATGCTTCAGTTCTTACGTTATAACCTGTTATGTACAGTTGCTACGCAGAGAAAACCCGTTGGACCACGTCCCACACACACACACACACACACACACACACACACACACACACAGGCATCTGAAATCCCTCCTAAATTAATTGATTCTAACTCAAACATTGGCTTCGAAGAAGGACTCTCACTCAAGAACTGTATCCTCCATGTGCCCTAAAGCTGTCAAAAAGGACGAGTTGAACTTGACTAAGCTAACTGTTAAAGAAAGACTCGCACTCGCACGTCGTCTTTCCAGTGGCTTTGGTTGGGAAGAGCTCCGTAACTGGATCATCTTCAGTGGAGTCTTCAGAGACAATTGCGGCAATTACACCACCTCCAGGATCCGCTCTGCCTTGGAGAACTCTGGTTGAAATAAAGAAAGAAAAAAAAACTGAATACGCTGCAATGAATAATTCAAGCTTCATGGGAACAAGCAGAGACCATTACAAAGACGATCTGGTTCCTTACAGCTAAGGTATATGCACCAGAGAGTGAGGCACAATAGCGGTATTGTGGGATCAGTGTAGACCCCATTAGTTTTGTGTCCTGTTCCAAACCAATGAATCCAAGACAGATGAATGTGCAGGTGCAAGTGTATGCTAGGATTCAGGTATGTACCGTTTGCCAAACCGTACAAATTATTTTCATTTGCAAAAGAAAAGCATTTCCTAGGGATTATAAGCTGTAGAATGTACTATTAATTCGAGCTATAATGAATTGAACTGTGTTCTCTGACTTATTTTATCTGCTCTTCGATCCTTAAGCTCTGATGATACAGAGGCTAATGAGATACAAGCAACGGTATTAACATATCAAACTCTGGTAATACAGATATCATCCTGTATTGGGTCCCTGGTCACTGCAATGTGTACGGCAGTGAAGAAGACGAGGTAGGGTGACGAAGTCAGCCTGAGAACTCGAGGAGGAAGATGCCTCAGTCCCTCGTGTAAGCTCGAGTCCTACCCTTCCTTGGGGATTAGAGGTCTTATTTCCTTCTGTGGAAGAGTTCGATGGGCCAGCCTGACTACTTCCAACAAATTTTTTTAGCCGAATACGTATTGGGCTGGGCGGCGTCTTGAAGGAGGAGCAGACGGAGGAAGTCGTACTGACCAGCGTACGACCCAGCAATACATTCATCATGCATACCCAGCCATACCCACAGAAATGCCTGAGTTGTTGCGACACGCTGATGACAGAGAGCCTACAAATACCTTGCTGCATCATCGAGGCTAACCAATAGAGAGCATTTCAACATCATGAGATTAAACTTCAGTATGATAATCATGTTTCATGATGATGTCAGTACAAAAGGCAAACTGATTCATCTTCAGCGCTGAAACTGAAATGATTAAGGTGATAAACCTTTCACTTGTAAATTATATATATATATATATATATATATATATATATATATATATATATATATATATATATATATATATATATATATATATATATATATATATATATATATATATATTCTTCTTGAAGGTCTTCTCTCTCCTGTTATGTCCATGGACGTCTTCATCGTAGTTTTGGCTGCCAACAGCCTATCTCATCAATTGATTATTTTTTTTCTGATGCTTGCAAAGGGGAAAAATCAGTTAGCTGGATAGTTTGATTATGCATGTACGTTAAAGGCGAGGGACTATGGTAATCGAAGGCTATAGTGATTCTAGCCCTTAATGACCTCTCTCTCTCTCTCTCTCTCTCTCTCTCTCTCTCTCTCTCTCTCTCTCTCTCTCTCTCTCTCTCTCTCTCTCTCTCTCTCTCTCTCTCTCTCTCTCTCTCTCTCTCTCTCTCTCTCCTATAGGTCATTAGCCCTAACACCTGAAATTAATTGAACTATTGCTTATATGGCCATAAGTGCAGGATTATTTTTTTTTTCTTTCAGTGGTTTCCGGACGGCCTTAATGACCCTGGCCATTGCCAAGCCTAGAGTCCAGATAACCATCCAACGACCCAATCGTCCATTAACAAAGTGTCTTTACTCCCTAATATGAACCTATGTTCGGCATCTCCCTGCAGGCATACACTGCCTCAGTAACAAGGAGGTTGGTTTGGCTAATTGGTCTGTAGGCCTATCAGCTCCCAGGCTCGTATGGCCGTCAGCGTCACCGTATAATAACCAAAGGGGAATTCGTGATTACTCCCTGGCGTTTAAGATCATTGAGAAACCACATACTCTTAAGACCACATTCACTCTCAGTGTATATCGTGTCCTTGGTCAGGAGGTCCTGCTTCCGAAGGTCATGGAATGTGACACTGAGGGGGGTGGTGAACCATTCATTCATCTCTCTCTTTCTCTCTCTCTCTCTCTCTCTCTCTCTCTCTCTCTCTCTCTCTCTCTCTCTCTCTCTCTCTCTCTCTCTCTCTCTCTCTCTCTCTCGCTCCTCCTCCTCCTCCTCCTCCTCACACACACACACCGAAGGAAGCAAAACGTTCCTCCGCTGTTTGAGATCTCTGTTCTCAATTTCGCAAATATACGATGCCTGCCTTACAGCTGTCGCACGTAAATTCATTCACAAAGGACTTCCGTTAATCCCCCCCTGGATCTGCGTCTTATATTTCAAATAAGCTTTTGAAAGCGCCATTAAATCTTGATTTATATCTCAAATGAAATTTGTTGATACTCGTTTGAGAGGAATTTGTGGATTGAGTTTCTGCTGGACGGCCTTGTGCACTGTGGGGAAGTGAACCCCCTTTTCGCAGTGCAGGGGTTACTTGTCTCTTCGTTTCCATGATCATGTGACATTTAGAAAATTAGTATTAAATCTTGTGAATAGCCACACTAGATTTGCATACCTGTACCCATCATCTTCTGATGTATTCATGTTGTTTACACCTCCAGTGGCATTTCTCTTCGTCCCACCACTCATCTTCCCACCCCAAAACAAAATGACTACCTAGGAGAGGCAACTTATTATAAGTCTCCGTTTATCTGAGTCAGAGTAGAGGCAGACAGCATTCCCCTGTTCCAGCCATGTGTTATTGGGTTCCGCACTCCCTCCTTGATTACCACTCGAGCTTTCTCGTCTTACAAGGGACCTGTGTGGCGCATGGGTTGTTATTAGTGCTTATGCACCTGGCCATGAGAAGAAAGATCAAAAGAGAGGTGGCAAGTGTTTTAGGAGCAGCTAAGTGAGTGTGTCATCAGTTTTGATGCAAGATGTAAGACGCTTTCACACTGAAGCGTCTGGAATGCTGCCGGAACTCCCGCGGAGCCATGCTGGGTGAATGGGATCCCCGATGTCGTCTCTGCAGCTAGAGAGGTTGTAGGATTGACCGGGACGGATGATGTAGCCAGACCCATTTCTCTGTGGACCCCACCAGGCAAAGAAGCTGGAGTCAACCTGTTGCAGGGAGAGCTCGGGGTCAAGTCATGCCGGATCAAAACCTACGCCTCGCGTGAGGAAGGCAGGTCAAAGTCCCATCACTCGTAGTTAGTTCGTTCTTCGTGTCCTTAGTAAACGCGCTCCTCAACAACCCGTGTTGACTCGATGTGTTCTGCCCACTGGCATAGCCCTCTGAACACCAGTGCACACCCGCGGCAAAAGGTATGACCAACCAAGGACCCAACCGTTCTCTCCCTCCTACTCTCCCTTTCTCAACCTCTTACTTCCCGTTCTCTCCCTCCTACTTCCCTTTCTCTCCCTCCTACTTCCCGCTCTCACCCTCCTACTTCCCGTTCTCTCCCTCCTACTCCCGTTCTCACACTCCTACTTCCTGTTCCTTCCTTTCTATTTCCCGTTATCTCCCTCCTACTTCCCGTTCTCTCCCTCCTCCTTCCCGTTCTCACCCTCCTCCTTCCCGTTCTCACCCTCCTCCTTCCCGTTCTCACCCTCCTCCTTCCCGTTCTCACCCTCCTCCTTCCCGTTCTCTTCCTCCTACTTCCCGCTCTCTCCCTCCTACTTCCCGTTCTCTCCCTCTTACTCCCGTTCTCACCCTCCTACTTCCTGATCTTTCCTTTCTTCTTCCCGTTATCTCCCTCCTACTTCCCGTTCTCTCCCTCCTACTTCTCGTTCTCCCCCTCCTACTTCCCTTTCTCACCCTCTCACTTCCCGTTCTCTCCCTCCTACTTCCCGCTCTCTCCCTCCTACTTCCCGCTCTCTCCCTCCTACTTCCCGTTCTCACCCTCCTCCTTCCCGTTCTTCGTTCTGCCATTCCGCCCCTCGGGTTGTGTTATCACCCGGGCACGGCGTGATGAACAACACCAGCGCAGCAGAATTTTCCACTCTAACCGGCAATTTGCACCCCGAGCGAAGCGGCAAAATGAGACAGGAACGCTGCCAAAATGGAAGATATGGGTCTTGCATATTAAAGCATTGCAAAAACGGATGAACCATTTTTCTCCTCCTCCTCCTCCTCCTCCACCCCTCCCTGGTGGGGGGATCAGCAGAGAGAGAGAGAGAGAGAGAGAGAGAGAGAGAGAGAGAGAGAGAGAGAGAGAGAGAGAGATTTGACCTGTGGTGCGAGGGTTCGAGAGAATTTAGGGCGATCTCTTCCGCGCGAGTGAAAAAGAGATAATTTGAAATATCTCAGCTCGTCTTCTAATAATAGGATCCAATAGCATGTGTAATGATGTCTCAGAATTCTATTTTTTTTTTCTAGGGAGAGAGAGAGAGAGAGGGTTACTACATCGAGGTGCTTCCTATTGTGCGAAAGCAGGTTTTTGTGTTTTTCTATAATCTACAATGCATACTTAGAAATGGACATGTGGACAGACAGACAGACAGACAGACACTCACAGACAGACAGACAGACAGACAGACAGACAGACAGACAGGCACACAGGCACACAAACACACACACACACACACACACACACACACACACACGCACGCACGCACGCACGCACGCACGCACGCACGCACACACACACACACGCACGCACGCACGCACGCACGCACGCACACACACATACACACACACACACACACACACACACACACACACACACACACACACACATACACACACGTTATTAGTCTGTTTACATTCCCCCAGACACAGACACACACACAAACACACACACACACACACACACACACACACACACACACACACACACACACACACACGTTATTAGTCTGTTTACATTCCCCAAGACACATACACACACACAAACACACAAACACACACACACACACACACACACACACACACACACACACACACACACACACACACACACACACACACGTTATTAGTCTGTTTACATTCCCCAAGACACATACACACACACAAACACACACACACACACACACACACACACACACACACACACACAAACACACGTTATTAGTCTGTTTACATTCCCCAAGACACATACACACACACAAACACACACACACACACACACACACACACACACACACACACACACACACACACACACACACACACACAAACACACACACACACACAGTACGTTCATTCCTAAACCTTAAAGTACCAAATTGTTTGAGATTTCCTTACCCGGATGTCCCTTCCGTCCTCACTACTGGCGAAAGAAGAAAAAAAAGAAAAAGTGGTAAAGAACATTTTGAGAATGGCCCCAGATCCTGTGTTTAGCAAATGTTGCTCATTTCCTGGGTGGAGTACACATTTAAAGAGACTGTTAAAGTTTTTTTTTTTTTCCTTTTTTTCTACCCCAGGTAGCAGTGTGTACTAAAACTTAATGTTGCTGCCAACCTTGTGCGTTATTTAAGGGTAGAGTATTCTGAGAAGTCATTCAACTTGGCGTGGATTGAGTTGGATTTCATTTTATTTCTCTTTTTTTTTCATATGTTTTCCAGGGTCTGTTTGGGGTAAAAGGTTCATCGTGTTCAAAAAAAGAAGAAGAAAAGGAGAGGAGACTTTAAAGTTCATTACGTTGATTGCATAGTTTGCCGACTACAGCGGCGTAGGTTAGTACTGTCCATGAGGCAAACATCTGGGAAGATGTCTATGGTTAGATGGGAATGAAGAAAGCGAGCGGAAAAATATATACATATATATACTTCCCACGTATTCCCTGCGTGTCGTAGAAGGCGACTAAAAGGGGAGGGAGCGGGGGGCTGGAAATCCTCCCCTCTCGTTTTTTTTTTTTTTTTTTTTTCCAAAAGAAGGAACAGAGAACTCGGCCAGGTGAGGGTAGTCCCTCAAAGGCCCAGTCCTCTGTTCTTAACGCTACCTCGCTAATGCGGGAAATGGCGAATAGTTTGAAAGAAAGAAAGATATACATAAGAAGAAACTCGCACTGAAGATGGGACGTGGTGATGCTGATGGTGTCCACAGGTAGCCAAGATCTTGGGACAGTGTTTTAAGGTAGATGCGAATAAAGTCATGAGAGAGAGAGAGAGAGAGAGAGAGAGAGAGAGAGAGAGAGAGAGAGAGAGAGAGAGAGAGAGAGAGAGAGAGAGGTGGATATTTAATCTTCTTAGCTCCTATTTTTATGGGCTGAGGAGAGAGCCTGTAAGGAATATACCGTTTGTTCTGTAAAACCACAAAGGAAACTGGAAGTGAAACATCCTAGCACAAATGGGAACTGGGAGTGAAACATCCTAGCCCCTGACGGAACTGGGAGTGAAACATCCTAGCTCCTGAGGGAACTGGGAGTGAAACATCCTAGCCTCTGAGGGAACTGGAAGTGAAACATCCTAGCACCTGAGAGAACTGGGAGTGAAACATCCTAGCCCCAAAGGGAACTGGGAGTGAAACATCCTAGCACCTGAGGGAACTGGGAGTGAAACATCCTAGCACCAAAGGGAACCTGGAGTGAAACATCCTAGCACCTGAGGGAACTGGGAATGAAACATCCCAGCCCCTGAGAGAACTGGGAGTGAAACATCCTAGCACCAAAGGGAACCTGGAGTGAAACATCCTAGCACCAAAGGGAACCTGGAGTGAAACATCCTAGCACTATTAAAAACCATAGGAAACCACTGGTGTGTTTTGGCTTTCGTGATGTATTCATAGTTGCCTGTGGAGTTTCGCTGCACCTGATCCCCTCCATGTAGACGATGGTCAGGAAAATAATGGTAGAAAGAGAACCGTTTACTTTCCCCATCCGCTACACGGTGATGTTTACTGGACATTTAAGTTGTTCTCTGAAGGTGGTATAAGCGTCGGTGGGGAAAAAAATGTCCATAAAAACAAAAGCCAGACGCTCAAAGCTTTATGTCAGCCTCGACTTTGTTTTCCATCTTGTGAGGAGATGTCAACCAGGGTGCTGGTTGTTCTGATAAAATATGTGGAATCCTTGAGTATATACGGGGAAAATGGGATCTGTAGAACTGACTTTTAAGTCAGTGTGTTCTTTGTGTGTGTGTGTGTGTGTGTGTGTGTGTGTGTGTGTGTGTGTGTGTGTGTGTAAAGGTGTCTTTGTGTTCCAATGAAAGTGAGACATAAAGTATACTATTGCCTTCTTGCTGAAGCTATGGTACGACCCCTGGGCACGAACGTTATGAACCTTGAGCACGAACGGTACGACCCATAAACACGACGGTACGACCGTCAAGTACGATGGTACGACGTACCTAAAGCACGACGGTACTGCCTTTGAGCACGACGGTATACGACCCATGAACACGACGGTATACGGCCCATGAACACGACGGCACGACCGTCAAACACGATGGTACGTGCCTAAAGCGTGACGGTACCAACAGCGAGCAAAAGGTACACAAATCTTGAGTGTACCGTCACTTCCGTTGACGATGACGGTACGAACTAACTACCCTCCCCAACCCCCTTTTATTTTTCTTTAACATGAGCTTGCAAACCTTGACCACGACGGTGCAGACCTTCAGCACGACGGTACGATCCTGGAGCGTTGACGGTACATAATGGAGTTGAGTCATCAGAGTGCTGAGCCATCCTACCCAGGGACCCTACTGTCATATGCAGGAGTCGTTTACTTGTGGCTCACGGGAATAATTCACCCCGGTTTGAAGACGAGTTACAATAGGAAACGGTCTGTGAGTGCCAGTGTTGCACTCACAAACCTCGTGGTTCATTCTCCACACACACACACACACACACACACACACACACACACACACACACACACACACACACACACACACACACACACACACACACACACACACTTAAGAATGTGCATGAGCCAGCTAGGAAAAGATAAACAAACAAACACGCAGGAAGTAAGAAAAGCAAGAAGAAAAAAAAAACTGTGACATAAAAACTAGACGCAGAAAAGTAAACGCAATCCAGAGCTACGAAGGAGGAAAAAAAGAAACATGCACTTGTTATTACCACATGCAAAAAAGAAATTCGTAAGTCCACAACACACTGTGAAGCAGGAACAAAGAGATGCATTTGTTTACAACCAGAGCCAGACCTCCAAGCACAGATTCACACACAAATATTTGATGCAAAACGATATATACTTAAACACACACACACACACACACACACACACACACACACAAGCTTATGGAGTGTGTGTGTGTGTGTGTGTGTGTGTGTGTGTGTGTGTGTGTGTGTATACACAGAACACACACACACGAGCTTATGGAGTCTGTGTGTGTGTGTGTGTGTGTGTGTGTGTGTGTGTGTGTGTTTGTGTGTATATATACACAGAAGTAAAGACACAGTACACAGACATGGTAAAGAGACAAGGCAACACGAATGTAAAGCTCTCTCCACGTAACACTGATAATCTCTCTCTCTCTCTCTCTCTCTCTCTCTCTCTCTCTCTCTCTCTCTCTCTCTCTCTCTCTCTCTCTCTCTCTCTCTCTCTCTCACACGAGGGGAAACTCTCCCTCCCCTCTGTACAAACAGCTAATAACACGTAGGTAGTAGGTTGTAAACACCAGCCCGCCCAGGGTGGTACAACCCGACCTAACTTAGGGGAATTAAAGTGTTGCCTAGAACTGTCTCACACCATCCATGTTGGAGCTGGTGGTCTTATCTCTCTCTCTCTCTCTCTCTCTCTCTCTCTCTCTCTCTCTCTCTCTCTCTCTCTCTCTCTCTCTCTCTCTCTCTCTCTCTCGTTTTAACAACACCACCGAGCCAGCCTTACCAGCTCGGACCTTACGCTTATTCTTCCCATATTTCATTTCTTCGCATCAGTTTTCCCCCCATCCCCCTCATCTTCTCTCCATGATTTCTTAAGTATGAACATGTTAGAGTCCAACGAACGTATGGGACCGTATTTCCCCAGCATCATAAGAGTGTTATGAATCTCTTAGGTTCTCGTTTGACTCTCCTGCCAACGAGAGGGTGTAAGCGGTACTGGCCCCTCGCCTCTTTTTGATGGCCCCTGACTCTTCTATTCATTCCATCCAGGACCTGTGGTCTTTCTAGTAACTTCCCCCTCTATTGAAGACCATCGAATTAGTACCTCCCTTAATATCGAGTACTTCTTTAGTACGAATCTGTATAATCCTATTCTCACTAGCCCATCTCCTGACGTATTTTCATGAACGCTATGACCACACTCGTCACAATCTGGGTCTTAGTTTTTTTTTTTTTCGCATTACATCTTTCGCGCCGTAGCGACACGATTCTCTCTTCCCAGTCGGATCATACGACCACACTCTCGTAAATGTATCCCTATCATCCAGATCTCCTTCAGCTGCCGCTTATGAACCTTAATAGCATTTGCTGGAATAACTTTCCATTTATATTTTTTTCTCTTGCTTCGGTTACTGTCTCCTCTTTGATGATGCTTTTGTGTGCGCCGGACGTATTGTAGAGGTCATCAGTGATGCCAGAATGGAGGCACATGTCTTATTTTCCTCTTGAGTTTCCCCTCTTCTTCCAGTGTGCTGTTCAACCATTGCCATACTGGCAAGGATCCTACCATATAAGGCTTTGTAATCTCATTCCTACGACTCCCATTCGGTATTTAACTCTGCCTTTCATGACTGAAGGTTTGTGAGGCTAGAGGTATCTTTGTGAGGCCAGAGGTATCTTTGTGAGGCCAGAGGTATCTTTGTGAGGCTAGAGGTATCTTTGTGAGGCTAGAGGTATCTTTGTGAGGCTAGAGGTATCTTTGTGGGGCCAGAGGTATCTTTGTGAGGCCAGAGGTATCTTTGTGAGGCTAGAGGTATCTTTGTGAGGCCAGAGGTATCTTTGTATGGCCAGAGGTATCTTTGTGAGGCCAGAGATATCTTTGTGAGGCCAGAGGTATCTTTGTGAGGCTAGAGGTATCTTTGTGAGGCCAGAGGTATCTTTGTATGGCCAGAGGTATCTTTGTGAGGCCAGAGATATCTTTGTGAGGCCAGAGGTATCTTTGTGAGGCTAGAAGTATCTTTGTGAGGTTAGAGGTATCAGTGTAAGGCTAGAAGTATATTTATCCAAAGGAAGTGTAACAACCTTTCTTCTTCCTATAATGCCTTTCTGGACTTTGGCTAAAGGCATCCATCTATTGTTCCACGCACGCACGCACGCACGCACGCACGCACGCACGCACGCACGCACGCACGCACACACACACACACACACACACACACACATACATACTCACACTGTCAAGAGATGGGGCACTATGAGTGTAACATTCTTTCTCGTACAGTATAGATAGGTAACTACGCCTCCGTAGTGTGATGGATTAGCATTTCTGACCATGACGCACTCACGGGCTGCCTATGGTCGAGCGCGCATAGGTTCGAATCCTGGTTGCGGCAATCGGTTCGAAGCCCACCCAGCTGTTCATCCTTTTATGTGAGCTGGTTTATGATTTAGGTGCCAGGCTTGGGCTAGAATATATATATATATATATATATATATATATATATATATATATATATATATATATATATATATATATATATATATATATATATTTTCCCTGGGGATAGGGGAGAAAGAATACTTCCCACGTATTCCCTGCGTGTCGTAGAAGGCGACTAAAAGGGAAGGGAGCGGGGGGCTGGAAATCCTCCCCTCTCGTTTTTTTTTTTTTAATTTTCCAAAAGAAGGAACAGAGAAGGGGGCCAGGTGAGGATATTCCCTCAAAGGCCCAGTCCTCAGCTCTTAACGCTACCTCGCTATTGCGGGAAATGGCGAATAGGATGGAAAAAACAAAACAAAAGTATATATATATATATATATATATATATATATATATATATATATATATATATATATATATATATATATATATATATAGATATACATCGTTGATCAAGTGACCTTGATTGGGCATTTACTTATCCGTGACGTCTCAGATAACGACAACAACAACAACAACAACAACAACAACAACAACAACAACAGCAAAAACGCACGTTTGTTTACACAAGCCAACACGCACACACAGTACTCATGAAAACACAGCAGCACACGCTATGAAAAAAGCAGACGGGAATCAGTTGCATGAGCCACCAACAGGGTCTCCGCCGCTTGACAGTCAGGAAAACGTATTCACACACACACACACACACACACACACACACACACACACACACACACGATGAAAGAGTTTAAGACTCCCTCGAAGACTATGTGCCATGGGAGGATTACGCTCTGATCCTGAGCCTCCTTCACTGTGGCGGTTCTGTAGCCGTTAAGACCCACCCGCGCCGCTCGCGTCCCCTGCTGGGGAACGGTGCAGGGTCGACAGGCAGAGGACGGGTACAAGCGAGAGGCTGACGGTGAGGAGTCGAAGGGGAGAGAGAGTATAGACATGTGAGGCAAATGACGGTAGGGTGGGTGTAGGGACGTGGACACCACTGGAGGAGATGAAGGTCTCAGGGTTCAGAGACGTTGGAGGTGGGTCGGGTCGGTTGGTTCAGGGTTAGGGGGGGGGGAGAGAGAGAGAGAGAGAGAGAGAGAGAGAGAGAGAGAGAGAGAGAGAGAGAGAGAGAGAGAGAGAGAGAGAGAGAGAGAGAGAGATGGGAAGGGGAGGAGAGAGAGAGAGAGAGAGAGAGAGAGGCACAGATTAAAGCGGGATAGACAAAGGGTTCAGGATGGAAGGGATGGATGAGGGTGAGCCAAAAAGCCGGGAGTTAAGGTCGTAGATGATGGCTGGACGGGCCAACGCCACAGCTAGGGATGGCCACACACACGAGCGAGGCTTTTGTATGCAACGAAACAGGTCATCCACCTCCGCTATATAAACCTCCCTCAGTGGGGCTGCCCGGTGCACTCATGACCCTAATAGCCGTGACCAGTCGGCTTATTCCAGTGAAAACACGGACAACGCTCGGCTTGATATCAACACCCTGTGAAATGGATCCTGTCAATACCCGGCTGGGCTTTTAGAGATCAGAGACACGCTTGTCGGTGATGATATTGCGTCAACTCTATCATCACAGGTAATGCAGGAGGAGTGGCTGACTGAAATACACCATACTCAATACAGGGCCTATAAGGCGCTTCGGCTTTCAGCCCGTTCCTTCACCTCCCGGCTACCTTCACTACACCCTCCTGTGCCCGCAACCCAGCAAGACGTTGAGAACCTTATAAACACCAGCCCAAAAGTAACTCTGGTGAGCAGAAGAGCGATGCGATCATCTCGTATGTGTTTTGGACCTTGATACACACTGGGGTGTCGTGGGACTCGGGGATGTGTCCTGGTGTTCAAAGTGGCCTTTAGTTCTCGGGCTCCTCATCCCAGCCGTACCCATGTGAATCGCCTGATTCAGGCTATGATGCATGTTAATGGCGAACTGGCGTGTTGTGCCAGGAGCAGTTACGCAGCTGTGGCTGTCCACGATTTGGCTGGCGTCGGCTCTTGTCTTTAGACGGCCCTGTTGTTTCTTTCCCCCTTTTTTTTTGATCTCTTGTTACTCATTTGCCTTGGCTCTGTTTAGAGAACCAAAAGAAGGAGGAGGAGGAGAAGAAGAGAGAGAGAGAGAGAGAGAGAGAGAGAGAGAGAGAGAGAGAGAGAGAGAGAGAGAGAGAGAGTGTATGTACCTATGGGGCTGCTCCAGTGAGTGCGTCACGTTCAGCAGCCATCGCCGCTGTACCCATACAGAGAGGTTTTTTTTTTTTCATCATCATTTGGCTGATCCGTGGACTCACGGTGTCAGTAGCACTATGGAGGTAAAACTTATATGATCAGTTCGGCTGTACAGACTGGCGCAAGAATGTTCGAGTTTCAACGTAAAGGAGAAGCACGTATTCAGGAGTGAGTGAAGTGTGTAATATTCTTATACGTAAATCGTCTTCCATTCATATCTGCAACATCGGACTGTGCTTTTCAATGAGTAATGAAGAGAAGTGTATTGCGCAGGCGCTGTGACGGACCTTTTTAAAGCATACCATGGTGTCAGAAGCGACCCGGAGTACCAGAACAACGCACATTACGTGGTATCCAGCCGTCCGTGGCGATGGTTTCAGAGCACCATCCTGTCGGATCTGATACTCATTAAGGCAGGTTGTCACGCGCATGAAAACAATCCCTTTGTGCATAGCACACACAAAGGAGACTTTTCTACGTATTCTTCCGTCGTGGGTCAATAGTCCGGTAATCTGATATTCGACACACACACACACAGAAAAAGAAACGCCGATTTGATTACATGGATAACATAATACTTTCCCGCGTCTGGGTAAAACATCCCTCCAACAACAGGGCTTGATAATTGATAGCTACCGGCGCACCGTGTTGGGTCCAGATTAAATGGCGCTTCCTCTTCTCGCCGTATCCTCATTTTCATTGTGACGTTACGTCACTCATTATGCTCGGCTTCACGCACGACAGTTTGCGTCGTCACGTATCTCCTCCTCCCGCCAGCGACTGTCTCTCGGAACACCACTGAGTCGGTTTCCACACGAATTTCCTCTTGACTGTGAGGTGTAAAGTAACATTTTATATCTATATATCTACCTATCTCTATCTATTTATCTATCTATATCTATCTATCTATCTATCTATCTATCTATCTATCTATATATATATATATATATATATATATATATATATATATATATATATATATATATATATATATATATATATATGTATATATATATCTTTTTTTCTTCCTTTCATACTATTCGCCATTTCCCGCCTCAGCGAGGTAGCGTTAAGAACATAGGACTGGGCCCCTGAGGGAATATCCTCACCCGGCCCCCTTCTCTGTTCCTTCCTTTGGAAAATTAAAAAAAAAAAAATGAGAGGGGAAGATTTGCAGCCCCCCGCTCCCTTCCCTTTTAGTCGCCTTCTACGACACGCAGGGAATACGTTGGAAGTATTCTTTCTCCCCTGTCCCCTATATGTATATAGATAGATAGATAGATAGATAGATAGATAGATGCAGTTGACATACCCCCTCACCCCATGAGGACTGGTCTACATCTGCAATTTTCGAACATGCATGACCTCACCTGTACCATCTGATATGTACTCTTCTCTTCCTCACTTTGAAGGAAAATGTTATTTTTGCCAGCAAGCATTTCCCGATTCGGTGACCTTTTCTCTCACCTTTCCTCCTTCGCTCGTCTGCGTTTACATATTCCATATTTGCGTCAATCGAAAAGTTTAGAATGATGTTGAATGTGTTTCTGACTTCCTCTGTAACTTTATTTTTTTCTTTTGCTTCATGCAGAGCTCTCGAGTCTGTTGCATTTTGCTTTATAACGCAGCAGGACGGGTCAAAGCTCATCCATCCTTGTAACTCATTACACACACACACACACACACACACACACACACACACACACACACACACAATCCCAGATGGTCACGTCACCAGACTCGTTGCTCTCACGGTGAAATGTTAACACTCTTGAGGAGACATTAATTTCGCACTCATCAGGGCGACAGTGCTTTTAATTGGAGTCATTCTCGTGGGTGTGTGTGTGTGTGTGTGTGTGTGTGTGTGTGTGTGGCAGTCCCCCGACCAATTCCCACACTGCAATACCTAGAGAGAGAGACACACACACACACACACTCGGGAGAAAAGAGTTGTCGCTGCGGTGTAATGATATTAGCCGGTAATTATCAGCGGCACTCTCCTCCACCAGGCGCTCCTCTGCCTCGATGCTCAACTCTGAATAGATTATGATCTCCTGAAGGGTCTAATGAGGACGCTGTAGTATACAGTGTATACAGTCCCTCCCTCCCGCTCCCGCTCCTGCTGGCGGTCTGCATTGCCGGCGCTGCTGGGTAAGCACCTGCTCATTGCCTCTTGCTATCTCTTACAACGAGTGAACGCGGTAGTAAAAGCAGGTGTTGATGCAAATCATCTCGTTTTCTCGTTATAGTTTCATTCGTCCGGGAATCATTCAACGAGGTGATGATTGTTAACGAGGGGTGGGGATGGGGGGGGGGACGAGTTGATAATTGTTAACGAGGGGGGGCCCGCCACGATTGTAATTGTGCTTGCGAGCTGTTGTGACTGGCTGGTGGCCCTAGAACACCATACGGTGATTAAACGTACAGCTAAATGTTTCTACGGCGTTATATCTCCCCTTGAATTATAACGCTGGCATATTATTTTTTTCCACTCAGAGAGGGATCAGCCTATGAGGAAGCCGCTGAACCAGCTTTAAGCATTAGATCCGAACCACACCGGCAAAACACGTGAAATCATCTCCGAATATTTTTGCAGGATTGCGCACAGCCACACTCCAACCTGAACAACACACTATCGTGTGTGTGTGTGTGTGTGTGTTTTTCCCCGAGGACCAATAGACAAAGATAACAATGTGATCATTTTGATACTCATCACAGATTATGACGACCATATATATATATATATATATATATGTATATATATATATATATATATATATATATATATATATATATATATATATATATATATATATATATATATATATATATATATATATATATATATGTACAACCTTCACCGTGAAGAGATATATGCAGCAATCACCACTGGAAAGAGAGAATGAATATTTTCTCTTTCCAGTGCTGATTATTGTATATATATATATATATATATATATATATATATATATATATATATATATATATATATATATATATATTCTTCTTCTAAACTATTCGCCATTTCCCGCGTTAGCGAGGTAGCGTTAAGAACAGAGGACTGGGCCTTTTTTGGAATATCCTCACCTGGCCCCCTCTGTTCCTTCTTTTGGAAAATTAAAAAAAAAGACGAGAGGGGAGGATTTCCAGCCCCCCGCCCCCTCCCCTTTCAGTCGCCTTCTACGACACGCAGGGAATACGTGGGAAGTATTCTTAATCCCCTATCCCCAGGGATGATATATATATATATATATATATATATATATATATATATATATATATATATATATATATATATATATGATAGTTGATACTCACAATATTTACAAAGACGGACGCATGGGCGATGCTCAAGTCTTCGCTAGACATAATGTGAGATGTGGCTTGAAGATTTTTACTTTCGACGAGGCTTTTGCCTCCGACTAACCATAGATCCTGTGGATTATACCTGAACCCTCGGGAACTGAACTTACTGAAACACACCAGACCACTGATTAAGCTTCAGCATTTTCATGACGCGCACGAAATGGTTTATACTAACACGGGCACTTTATGTCTGCAAAAAAGTATATCTTTTCTGTAGTGATATGAAGCACACAGATGTCTGCAAAAAATACATATCTCTTATGGAGTGGTATGAGGCACACAGGAAGCGGTGTGAGTTATCATACTTTGACATTAGATATATAATAGTCAAATAGGCACACAAAGGATAGATATGAACACTATGACATATATACGAGATATGTATGCGAGACACACACACACACACACACACACACACACACACACACACACACACACACACACACACACATATTGTCTGTGAGGTGCTTGGTCGTGGACGAAAGGCAATGATTTCAGTGCATTCGTGACAGTACGAATGTATGCAGATGAGGCCGTCAACCTCTTCCTAAACGCTCCCTCGATAAGGATGGAGAAGAAATATGGCACTGAGACGAATCATGAAATTCCCGACTGAGACTGAGCCCCAGCATTAAGTTTACACTTCATAAAACACTGATTTTCCTCTCTTTTTTTTCCTTTTTTCTTTACGATTTCCTCTTTGTTGCGTACGAGGCCCAGTCTCGCTCTCCCACCCGAGCGCTCTCACCTGTTGCCAATGAGTCGGTGGCTTTAATCGCTTCCCAGTGGTCACTGCAGTTCCACCCCAATCCCACGGGGGTCCACTCAGCCGCCTCTCTTCACCTGCCGCACTTGCACCTGGGGATGCGACCTCCCCGCCCGCCGCCCCAGCTCCACGCCAACCCAGGGAAGGTCCTGCAAAGATTTTCGCACCGTACACTCCCCGACCGCCGTGCATCCCACGCGAATGCTTTCACTTCCCCGCTGTTTAGTGATTCTCTCTCTCTCTCTCTCTCTCTCTCTCTCTCTCTCTCTCTCTCTCTCTCTCTCTCTCTCTCTCTCTCTCTCTCTCTCTCTCTCCGATATATATATATATATATATATATATATATATATATATATATATATATATATATATATATATATATATATAGATATATATATATATATATATATATATATATATATATATATATATATATATATATATATATATATATATATATATATATATATATCCTAAACTCGTTATCCAGTTTATCGTCCCACCCCTAAGGGAGGATGAACAGCTGGTCTGACTGCGGACCGACTGCGGCAGAATATTACGTTATCTACACCGATCGAGTGCATCAGTGATGGTAGCGTATTACTCGCCCCAAAAGCTAAGATGATACATCTCCAGTGTAGCCACAAATACACACCATCCCACCCGTGTGAACCCTGCCATGCGGTTTTCTGTCACTGTTTATAGCGTCCTGGTGTCAGGCACTTCGCCTGCAAGCCTGGTAAACACCACGAGGTTTAAGTCGCTTTCGAAGCGGTTATATCATAGACAGTGGACGGAAAGGAGTACGCTGGGCATTTCATAGCCCTCTGATCGTTATCGATATATTCCAGGATGGCGCTTAGAATGACTTCTTCATAAGTCCGTCAAATGTGGACAAGCCAGGCCGAGGAGAGCGACATCTTGATTTGTCTTAAAAGCAAGAGTCTAGCTAGATCAAGCGGCTCGGTGAGCGTGTGTCCTAAAGCCAGCGAGTGTTGGTGCCAATCTACGGATTGCCCGGGAACGCTCGCCTCACGTAATCCTCTTGAAGAGTGAGGGGCAGGACCAGTGACTGGAGGTCTTTGGGCGAAAGGGGTTCGAGGAAAGAGAAGCCGGCGATGAATCTCGGCGTTGCTGCTGCTTCCCTAGGAAGTGGCCAGTTGAGTGTCCCAGGCGACTGGTGTCGAATCTGGAGGGGAGGAAGGACCAGATGGAGCGTCACTGTTTTCTGTAGCGAAAACCGGGTCTTGTGGTTGGTTCGACGCCGAGCGGGGCATCCGTGGGCGATCGGGTGCCCAGAGATCTCACGCGGACAGTCCCTTGAGCTGCGTTATCATAGGTAGTGTTATGTTTTTCGTAGATGCTGCAGTAGCCTTTCATGAGACTCGTTCATCGCTAGAACACCATCTTACAGTGTCAGAACCTACTTGGCACTATCAGCCCCCGGCACTGACACCGATACTGGTTAGCACGAGCGGTGACACCTCCGATATTGGTTAGCACGAGCAGTGACGCCTCCGATCTGGTTAGCACGAGCAGTGACACCTCCGATCTGGTTAGCACGAGCAGTGACACCTCCGATCTGGTTAGCACGAGCAGTGACACCTCCGATATTGGTTAGCACGAGCAGTGACACCTCCGATACTGGTTTAGCACGAGCAGTGACACCTCCGATACTGGTTAGCACGAGCAGTGACACCTCCGATACTGGTTAGCACGAGCAGTGACGCCTCCGATATTGGTTAGCACGAGCAGTGACACCTCCGATACTGTTTAGCACGAACAGTGATACCTCCGGTACCGGTAGGACTGGCACAGTTAGTAGTATCCCTGGCACTGGTGGGTTCAGTCTCCACGTCTGTATTCCCGTTGAGGGATGAGCAACTCAGCGCTCACACAGGAGGAAGCTCTCTAGTGCGTGCTGTCAAAATGACATCAGCCTACGAGATACCAATTTGTTTTTCCTCTTTTTTTCCATATTTCTTGTCAGTATATACTCTACTTTTTTTTCTCTCTCTTTTACTGAATATTTCTTGTCAATAGACACTCGTGCGTCTCATTCCTGGATCTTAAAATATTCCGTACATATGTCCACTTCTTCCTGATTCTGTCTTAAACTTGTGATGTGGCGCTGTTTCTCACTGTTTCATCTGTCTGTCAGTCCTCGCGCGTCGTGAACTATGTGAAGATGACTTGAGATATCATGGTCCGTAATCTTACTCAAGTGAGCTGAGCATCCTGTTTCCTTCTCATTTAATTACTTACAGTTTGTTCACAGTAACAAAGAAAATAATTTTTTGCCTTTGCATGATACCTCTTGTTTTTGTGTTGTGTTGTGTGTGTGTGTGTGTGTGTGTGTGTGTGTGTGTGTGTGTGTGTGTGTGTGTGTGTGTGTGTGTGTTTCGTCTGTTCACACGTTTGTGGTATTCATGGCAATGCAGAAATACTTTTCAACAGACGAGTTCGTAAGTAGTGCCATTTTCAAAGTCTTTCCTCACGCCACATCACAGTAACCTTCCTCACCATACCTATTAAAGAACTGATATCTTCGTTTTGATCACATTTCCATCCATATTTTTTTTAAAAGAATCCTTATAGATTCCATCGTAAACGATTCACCATTCCTCTTAATCATGCGTGATCACATATTCACGTGAGAGAGTAATTAATTTCCGTAATTGCTCTTTGCCACAGCGACACCCAGATCTAATTATCTCATAATCTCGCAAATGATCATTTCATTTTCTCCAGATGCAGCGTAACGCATTGTCCCCACCATTTTTTTTTTTTTTATTCTTCCCCTTCCTTTTTTTTCTTCTCGCAATTAATCATCTCTTTGTGGCCTTCACTTGCCAGCTTTCTGGTTATCTGTCCTCCATTATACCCCACGACGCAAAATATATTTTTCCGGGCCACAGCTCACGCACCACAACAATATCCTCTCCATCTTCTTTCTTTACCTCAGAACTTCGTCTAGACTTCTTTTTTTCAAGTTTTAGTATTTTTTCCGTCATTCGCATTATCCTCTACTTTCACCCTATTCGATAAATCGTATATTTCAGAGAGGACTCTTCATCTCGTCAGTAGTAATACAAAGATTCTACTACAGATAACAGTAGGAAAATTAGTTTGTCTAGAAATTTGCTTTCTACGTATTCTAGGGTCGAGTGTTTGTCATCGCTTGTGTCAAATATGTTTTCCCTTACCTAGCAGGACTTGATCAAATACAGTTTGAGTATCATTTTGCTCTAGATGGCCGTTCAACTTACGGTCAAGTCAGTCAGTCCATTTCTCTCCCCACTACACTCTGATTGCCAAAGTCACTTACGGTTGATCTTTGCATGTGGTTCCATTTCATCGTATGGAGCCATAGTATGTGATTCTTGTGGCTTCGGAGGTCTTATCATAACAGCAAAAGGCATTTCATTTATCAGATCCTCACCATTTTTATTTTCTCTTTCCAGTGGTGATTCTTGTATATATATATATTTTTTTTTTTTTTTTTTTTGCTTTGTCGCTGTCTCCCGCGTTTGCGAGGTAGCGCAAGGAAACAGACGAAAGAAATGGCCCAACCCACCCCCATACACATGTATATACATACGTCCACACACGCAAATATACATACCTACACAGCTTTCCATGGTTTACCCCAGACGCTTCACATGCCTTGATTCAATCCACTGACAGCACGTCAACCCCGGTATACCACATCGCTCCAATTCACTCTATTCCTTGCCCTCCTTTCACCCTCCTGCATGCTCAGGCCCCGATCACACAAAATCTTTTTCACTCCATCTTTCCACCTCCAATTTGGTCTCCCTCTTCTCCTCGTTCCCTCCACCTCCGACACATATATTCTCTTGGTCAATCTTTCCTCACTCATTCTCTCCATGTGCCCGAACCATTTCAAAACACCCTCTTCTGCTCTCTCAACCACGCTCTTTTTATTTCCACACATCTCTCTTACCCTTACGTTACTTACTCGATCAAACCACCTCACACCACACATTGTCCTCAAACATCTCATTTCCAGCACATCCATCCTCCTGCGCACAACTCTATCCATAGCCCACGCCTCGCAACCATACAACATTGTTGGAACCACTATTCCTTCAAACATACCCATTTTTGCTTTCCGAGATAATGTTCTCGACTTCCACACATTCTTCAAGGCTCCCAGAATTTTCGCCCCCTCCCCCACCCTATGATCCACTTCCGCTTCCATGGTTCCATCGGCTGCCAGATCCACTCCCAGATATCTAAAACACTTCACTTCCTCCAGTTTTTCTCCATTCAAACTCACCTCCCAATTGACTTGACCCTCAACCCTACTGTACCTAATAACCTTGCTCTTATTCACGTTTGCTCTTAACTTTTCTTCTTTCACACACTTTACCAAACTCAGTCACCAGCTTCTGCAGTTTCTCACATGAATCAGCCACCAGCGCTGTATCATCAGCGAACAACAACTGACTCACTTCCCAAGCTCTCTCATCCCCAACAGACTTCATACTTGCCCCTCTTTCCAAAACTCTTGCATTCACCTCCCTAACAACCCCATCCATAAACAAATTAAACAACCATGGAGACATCACACACCCCTGCCGCAAACCTACATTCACTGAGAACCAATCACTTTCCTCTCTTCCTACACGTACACATGCCTTACATCCTCGATAAAAACTTTTCACTGCTTCTAACAACTTGCCTCCCACACCATATATTCTTAATACCTTCCACAGAGCATCTCTATCAACTCTATCATATGCCTTCTCCAGATCCATAAATGCTACATACAAATCCATTTGCTTTTCTCACATACATTCTTCATATTTCTCACATACATTCTTCAAAGCAAACACCTGATCCACACATCCTCTACCACTTCTGAAACCACACTGCTCTTCCCCAATCTGATGCTCTGTACATGCCTTCACCCTCTCAATCAATATCCTCCCATATAATTTACCAGGAATACTCAACAAACTTATACCTCTGTAATTTGAGCACTCACTCTTATCCCCTTTGCCTTTGTACAATGGCACTATGCACGCATTTCGCCATTCCTCAGGCACCTCACCATGAGTCACACATACATTAAATAACCTTACCAACCAGTCAACAATACAGTCATCCCCTTTTTTAATAAATTCCACTGCAATACCATCCAAACCTGCTGCCTTGACGGCTTTCATCTTCCGCAAAGCTTTTACTACCTCTTCTCTGTTTACCAAATCATTTTCCCTAACCCTCTCACTTTGCACACCACCTCGACCAAAACACCCTATACCTGCCACTCTATCATCAAACACATTCAACAAACCTTCAAAATACTCACTCCATCTCCTTCTCACATCACCACTACTTGTTATCACCTCCCCATTTGCGCCCTTCACTGAAGTTCCCATTTGCTCCCTTGTCTTACGCACTTTATTTACCTCCTTCCAGAACATCTTTTTATTCTCCCTAAAATTTAATGATACTCTCTCACCCCAACTCTCATTTGCCCTTTTTTTCACCTCTTGCACCTTTCTCTTGACCTCCTGTCTCTTTCTTTTATACATCTCTCACTCAATTTCATTTTTTTCCTGCAAAAATCGTCCAAATGCCTCTCTCTTCTCTTTCACTAATACTCTTACTTCTTCATCCCACCACTCACTACCCTTTCTAATCAACCCACCTCCCACTCTTCTCATGCCACAAGCATCTTTTGCGCAATCCATCACTGATTCCCTAAATACATCCCATTCCTCCCCCACTCCCCTTACTTCCATTGTTCTCACCTTTTTCCATTCTGTACTCAGTCTCTCCTGGTACTTCCTCACACAAGTCTCCTTCCCAAGCTCATTTACTCTCACCACCCTCTTCACCCCAACATTCACTCTTCTTTTCTGAAAACCCATACAAATCTTCACCTTAGCCTCCACAAGATAATGATCAGACATCCCTCCAGTTGCACCTCTCAGCACATTAACATCCAAAAGTCTCTCTTTCGCACGCCTGTCAATTAACACGTAATCCAATAACGCTCTCTGGCCATCTCTCTTACTTACATAAGTATACTTATGTATATCTCGCTTTTTAAACCAGGTATTCCCAATCATCAGTCCTTTTTCAGCACATAAATCTACCAGCTCTTCACCATTTCCATTTACAACACTGAACACACCATGTATACCAATTATTCCCTCAACTGCCACATTACTCACCTTTGCATTCAAATCACCCATCACTATAACCCGGTCTCGTGCATCAAAACCACTAACACACTCATTCAGCTGCTCCCAAAACACTTGCCTCTCATGATCTTTCTTCTCATGCCCAGGTGCATATGCACCAATAATCACCCATCTCTCTCCATCAACTTTCAGTTTTACCCATATTAATCGAGAATTTACTTTCTTACACTCTATCACATACTCCCACAACTCCTGTTTCAGGAGTATTGCTACTCCTTCCCTTGCTCTTGTCTTCTCACTAACCCCTGACTTTACTCCCAAGACATTGTACTCATAACCACATTTTCATTAAAATCTAAAGAAGTTGAAAATCTGAGCAAAATATTATCCAAGGCTTGGATTTTTCTTGATTATTTTGAAAAAATAGATTTTCCTGAAAATTGCAGCATAGATGCTTTTACGGCTGCTGAATAAGAATCTGTGGTCAAAACCTTAAAATTCGTGTAATTAGTTGAGGAATTAGCATATTAAGATAAATATAATCTTAAGTATGTAATTAAGCGCTTGATTTTACGAAATGCGGTCTTTTGACTCGATATCCTTTATCACCATATAGAATAGCACTTACATCCAGATTTTCATTAAAATCTGAAGAAGTTGAAAATCTGAGGATTTTTCTTGATTTTTTTGAAAAAATATAGTTTCCTGAAAGTTTCAGCATATCTGTTTTTACGTTTGCTGAATAAGAATCTGTGTTCAGAACCTTAGAATTCGAGTAATTAGTCGAGTAATTCGCATATTGATGTAATTATAATTAATATTAACTATGTAATTAAGCGCTTAATTTTACGACATGTGGTCTTTTGACTCGATATCCTTAGTCACCATATAGAATACCACATATTTCCATATTTTCATTAAAATCTGAAGAAGTTGAAAATCAGAGCAAAATATTATCCAAGGCCTTGGATATTAAATAAATATAGATATTATAAATGTTATCCATAGGTTTGGATTTTTCTTGGATTTTTTGAAAAAATCGATTTTCCTGAAAATTTCAGCATAGATGCTTTTATGTGTGCTGAATAAGAATCTGTGGTCAAAACCTTAAAATTCGAGCAATTAGTCGAGCTATTAGTATATAGATATAATTATCATTAATCTTATTTATGTAATTAAGCGCTTAATTATACGGAATGCTCTCTGTTGACTCGATATCCTTAATCACCACATAGAATAGCACTCTTACCCACATTTTCATTAAAATCTAAAGAAGTTGAAAATCTGAGCAAAATATTATCCAAGGCTATAGCCTTGGATTTTTCTTGATTTTTTTGAAAAAATAGATTTTCCTGAAAATTGCAGCATAGATGCTTTTACGTGTGCTGAATAAGAATCTGTGGTCAAAGCCTTAAAATTCGTGTAATTAGTCGAGTAATTAGCATATTAACATAATTATAATTAATCTTAAATATTGTAATTAAGCGCTTAATTTTACGAAATGCGGTCTTTTGACTCGATATCCTCAATCACCATATAGAATAGCACTTATACCCACATTTTCATTAAAATCTGAAGAAGTTGAAAATCTGAGCAAAATATTATCCAAGGCTATAGAGGAATTTTCTCGATTTTTTCGAAAAAATAGATTTTCCTGAAAATTTCAGCATATCTGTTTTTACGTTTGCTGAATAAGAATCTGTGGTCAAAACCTTAGAATTTGAGTAATGAGCATATTGATATAATTATCATTAATCTTAACTATGTAATTAAGCGCTTAATTTTACGAAATGCAGTCTTTTGACTCGATATCATTAATCAACATATAGAATAGCACTGATACCCACATTTTCATTAATATCTAAAGAAGTTGAAAATCTGAGCAAAATATTATCCAAGGCTATAGCCTTGGATTTTTCATGATTTTTTTGAAGAAATAGGTTTTCTTGAAAATTTCAGCATAGATGCTTTTATGTCTGCTGAATAACAAGCTGATGTCAAAACCTTAAAAATCGAGTAATTAGTCGAGTAATTAATATATTGATATAATTATCATTAATCTTCACTATGTAATTAATCGCTTAATTGTACGAAATGCAGTCTTTTGACTCGATATCCTTAATCACCATATAGAATAGCACTCATATCCACATTTTCATAAAGATCTAAGGAAGTTGAAAATCTGAGCAAAATATTATCCAAGGCTATAGCCTTGGATTTTTCTTGATTTTTTTGAAAAAATAGATTTTCCTGAAAATTGCAGCATAGATGCTTTTACGTGTGCTGAATAAGAATCTGTGGTCAAAGCCTTAAAATTCGTGTAATTAGTCGAGTAATTAGCATATTAACATAATTTTAATTAATCTTAAATATTGTAATTAAGCGCTTAATTTTACGAAATGCGGTCTTTTGACTCGATATCATTAATCACCATATAGAATAGCACTTATACCCACATTTTCATTAAAATCTAAAGAAGTTGATTATCTGAGGAAAATATTATCCAAGGCTATAGCCTTGGATTTTTCATGATTTTTTTGAAAAAATAGATTTTCCTGAAAATTGCAGCATAGATGCTTTTACGGCTGCTGAATAAGAATCTGTGGTCAAAACCTTAAAATTCGTGTAATTAGTCGAGGAATTAGCATATTAAGATAAATATAATTAATCTTAAGTATGTAATTAAGCGCTTGATTTTACGAAATGCGGTCTTTTGACTCGATATCCTTTATCACCATATAGAATAGCACTTACATCCAGATTTTCATTAAAATCTGAAGAAGTTGAAAATCTGAGGATTTTTCTTGATTTTTTTGAAAAAATATAGTTTCCTGAAAGTTTCAGCATATCTGTTTTTACGTTTGCTGAATAAGAATCTGTGTTCAGAACCTTAGAATTCGAGTAATTAGTCGAGTAATTCGCATATTGATGTAATTATAATTAATATTAACTATGTAATTAAGCGCTTAATTTTACGAAATGTGGTCTTTTGACTCGATATCCTTAGTCACCATATAGAATACCACATATTTCCATATTTTCATTAAAATCTGAAGAAGTTGAAAATCCGAGCAAAACATTATCCAAGGCCTTGGATATTAAATAAATATAGATATTATAAATATTATCCATAGCTTTGGATTTTTCTTGGATTTTTTGAAAAAATCGATTTTCCTGAAAATTTCAGCATAGATGCTTTTATGTGTGCTGAATAAGAATCTGTGGTCAAAACCTTAAAATTCGAGCAATTAGTCGAGCTATTAGTATATAGATATAATTATCATTAATCTTATTTATGTAGTTAAGCGCTTAATTATACGGAATGCTCTCTGTTGACTCGATCTAATCACTTAATCACATCTTAATATTGTAATTAAGCGCTTAATTTTACGAAATGCGGTCTTTTGACTCGATATCCTTAATCACCATATAGAATAGCACTTATACCCACATTTTCATTAAAATCTGAAGAAGTTGAAAATCTGAGCAAAATATTATCCAAGGCTATAGAGGAATTTTCTCGATTTTTTCGAAAAAATAGATTTTCCTGAAAATTTCAGCATATCTGTTTTTACGTTTGCTGAATAAGAATCTGTGGTCAAAACCTTAGAATTTGAGTAATGAGCATATTGATATAATTATCATTAATCTTAACTATGTAATTAAGCGCTTAATTTTACGAAATGCAGTCTTTTGACTCGATATCATTAATCAACATATAGAATAGCACTGATACCCACATTTTCATTAATATCTAAAGAAGTTGAAAATCTGAGCAAAATATTATCCAAGGCTATAGCCTTGGATTTTTCATGATTTTTTTGAAGAAATAGGTTTTCTTGAAAATTTCAGCATAGATGCTTTTATGTCTGCTGAATAACAAGCTGATGTCAAAACCTTAAAAATCGAGTAATTAGTCGAGTATTTAATATATTGATATAATTATCATTAATCTTCACTATGTAATTAATCGCTTAATTGTACGAAATGCAGTCTTTTGACTCGATATCCTTAATCACCATATAGAATAGCACTCATACCCACATTTTCATTAAAGATCTAAGAAGTTGAAAATCTGAGCAAAATATTATCCAAGGCTATAGCCTTGGATTTTTCTTGATTTTTTTGAAAAAATAGATTTTCCTGAAAATTGCAGCATAGATGCTTTTACGTGTGCTGAATAAGAATCTGTGGTCAAAGCCTTAAAATTCGTGTAATTAGTCGAGTAATTAGCATATTAACATAATTATAATTAATCTTAAATATTGTAATTAAGCGCTTAATTTTACGAAATGCGGTCTTTTGACTCGATATCATTAATCACCATATAGAATAGCACTGATACCCACATTTTCATTAAAATCTAAAGAAGTTGATAATCTGAGGAAAATATTATCCATGATTTTTTCATGATTTTTTTGAAAAAATAGATTTTCCTGAAAATTGCAGCATAGATGCTTTTACGGCTGCTGAATAAGAATCTGTGGTCAAAACCTTAAAATTCGTGTAATTAGTTGAGGAATTAGCATATTAAGATAAATATAATCTTAAGTATGTAATTAAGCGCTTGATTTTACGAAATGCGGTCTTTTGACTCGATATCCTTTATCACCATATAGAATAGCACTTACATCCAGATTTTCATTAAAATCTGAAGAAGTTGAAAATCTGAGGATTTTTCTTGATTTTTTTGAAAAAATATAGTTTCCTGAAAGTTTCAGCATATCTGTTTTTACGTTTGCTGAATAAGAATCTGTGTTCAGAACCTTAGAATTCGAGTAATTAGTCGAGTAATTCGCATATTGATGTAATTATAATTAATATTAACTATGTAATTAAGCGCTTAATTTTACGAAATGTGGTCTTTTGACTCGATATCCTTAGTCACCATATAGAATACCACATATTTCCATATTTTCATTAAAATCTGAAGAAGTTGAAAATCAGAGCAAAATATTATCCAAGGCCTTGGATATTAAATAAATATAGATATTATAAATGTTATCCATAGGTTTGGATTTTTCTTGGATTTTTTGAAAAAATCGATTTTCCTGAAAATTTCAGCATAGATGCTTTTATGTGTGCTGAATAAGAATCTGTGGTCAAAACCTTAAAATTCGAGTAATTAGTCGAGTAATTAGCATATTGATATAATTATAATTAATCTTAACTATGTAATTAAGCGCTTAATTTTACGAAATGCAGTCTTTTGACTCGATATCATTAATCACCATATAGAATAGCACTTATACCCACATTTTCATTAAAATCTAAAGAAGTTGATTATCTGAGGAAAATATTATCCAAGGCTATAGCCTTGGATTTTTCATGATTTTTTTGAAAAAATAGATTTTCCTGAAAATTGCAGCATAGATGCTTTTACGGCTGCTGAATAAGAATCTGTGGTCAAAACCTTAAAATTCGTGTAATTAGTTGAGGAATTAGCATATTAAGATAAATATAATTAATCTTAAGTATGTAATTAAGCGCTTGATTTTACGAAATGCGGTCTTTTGACTCGATATCCTTAATCACCATATAGAATAGCACTCATATCCACATTTTCATAAAGATCTAAGGAAGTTGAAAATCTGAGCAAAATATTATCCAAGGCTATAGCCTTGGATTTTTCTTGATTTTTTTGAAAAAATAGATTTTCCTGAAAATTGCAGCATAGATGCTTTTACGTGTGCTGAATAAGAATCTGTGGTCAAAGCCTTAAAATTCGTGTAATTAGTCGAGTAATTAGCATATTAACATAATTATAATTAATCTTAAATATTGTAATTAAGCGCTTAATTTTACGAAATGCGGTCTTTTGACTCGATATCATTAATCACCATATAGAATAGCACTGATACCCACATTTTCATTAAAATCTAAAGAAGTTGATAATCTGAGGAAAATATTATCCAAGGCTATAGCCTTGGATTTTTCATGATTTTTTTGAAAAAATAGATTTTCCTGAAAATTGCAGCATAGATGCTTTTACGGCTGCTGAATAAGAATCTGTGGTCAAAACCTTAAAATTCGTGTAATTAGTTGAGGAATTAGCATATTAAGATAAATATAATCTTAAGTATGTAATTAAGCGCTTGATTTTACGAAATGCGGTCTTTTGACTCGATATCCTTTATCACCATATAGAATAGCACTTACATCCAGATTTTCATTAAAATCTGAAGAAGTTGAAAATCTGAGGATTTTTCTTGATTTTTTTGAAAAAATATAGTTTCCTGAAAGTTTCAGCATATCTGTTTTTACGTTTGCTGAATAAGAATCTGTGTTCAGAACCTTAGAATTCGAGTAATTAGTCGAGTAATTCGCATATTGATGTAATTATAATTAATATTAACTATGTAATTAAGCGCTTAATTTTACGACATGTGGTCTTTTGACTCGATATCCTTAGTCACCATATAGAATACCACATATTTCCATATTTTCATTAAAATCTGAAGAAGTTGAAAATCAGAGCAAAATATTATCCAAGGCCTTGGATATTAAATAAATATAGATATTATAAATGTTATCCATAGGTTTGGATTTTTCTTGGATTTTTTGAAAAAATCGATTTTCCTGAAAATTTCAGCATAGATGCTTTTATGTGTGCTGAATAAGAATCTGTGGTCAAAACCTTAAAATTCGAGCAATTAGTCGAGCTATTAGTATATAGATATAATTATCATTAATCTTATTTATGTAATTAAGCGCTTAATTATACGGAATGCTCTCTGTTGACTCGATATCCTTAATCACCACATAGAATAGCACTCTTACCCACATTTTCATTAAAATCTAAAGAAGTTGAAAATCTGAGCAAAATATCTTGATTTTTTTGAAAAAATAGATTTTCCTGAAAATTGCAGCATAGATGCTTTTACGTGTGCTGAATAAGAATCTGTGTACAAAGCCTTAAAATTCGTGTAATTAGTCGAGTAATTAGCATATTAACATAATTATAATTAATCTTAAATATTGTAATTAAGCGCTTAATTTTACGAAATGCGGTCTTTTGACTCGATATCCTCAATCACCATATAGAATAGCACTTATACCCACATTTTCATTAAAATCTGAAGAAGTTGAAAATCTGAGCAAAATATTATCCAAGGCTATAGAGGAATTTTCTCGATTTTTTCGAAAAAATAGATTTTCCTGAAAATTTCAGCATATCTGTTTTTACGTTTGCTGAATAAGAATCTGTGGTCAAAACCTTAGAATTTGAGTAATGAGCATATTGATATAATTATCATTAATCTTAACTATGTAATTAAGCGCTTAATTTTACGAAATGCAGTCTTTTGACTCGATATCATTAATCAACATATAGAATAGCACTGATACCCACATTTTCATTAATATCTAAAGAAGTTGAAAATCTGAGCAAAATATTATCCAAGGCTATAGCCTTGGATTTTTCATGATTTTTTTGAAGAAATAGGTTTTCTTGAAAATTTCAGCATAGATGCTTTTATGTCTGCTGAATAACAAGCTGATGTCAAAACCTTAAAAATCGAGTAATTAGTCGAGTAATTAATATATTGATATAATTATCATTAATCTTCACTATGTAATTAATCGCTTAATTGTACGAAATGCAGTCTTTTGACTCGATATCCTTAATCACCATATAGAATAGCACTCATATCCACATTTTCATAAAGATCTAAGGAAGTTGAAAATCTGAGCAAAATATTATCCAAGGCTATATAGCCTTGGATTTTTCTTGATTTTTTTGAAAAAATAGATTTTCCTGAAAATTGTAGCGTAGATGCTTTTACCTCTCCTAAATAAGAATCTGTGGTCAAAACCTTAAAATTCGAGTAATTATACGAGTAATTAGCATATTGATATAATTATAATTAATCTTAACTATGTAATTAAGCGCTTAATTTTACGAAATGCAGTCTTTTGACTCGATATCATTAATCACCATATAGAATAGCACTGATACCCACATTTTCATTAAAATCTAAAGAAGTTGATAATCTGAGGAAAATATTATCCAAGGCTATAGCCTTGGATTTTTCTTGATTTTTTTGAAAAAATAGATATTCCTGAAAATTGCAACATAGATGCTTTTACGTGTGCTGAATAAGAATCTGTGGTCAAAGCCTTAAAATTCGTGTAATTAGTCGAGTAATTAGCATATTAACATAATTATAATTAATCTTAAATATTGTAATTAAGCGCTTAATTTTACGAAATGCGGTCTTTTGACTCGATATCATTAATCACCATATAGAATAGCACTGATACCCACATTTTCATTAAAATCTAAAGAAGTTGATAATCTGAGGAAAATATTATCCAAGGCTATAGCCTTGGATTTTTCATGATTTTTTTGAAAAAATAGATTTTCCTGAAAATTGCAGCATAGATGCTTTTACGGCTGCTGAATAAGAATCTGTGGTCAAAACCTTAAAATTCGTGTAATTAGTTGAGGAATTAGCATATTAAGATAAATATAATCTTAAGTATGTAATTAAGCGCTTGATTTTACGAAATGCGGTCTTTTGACTCGATATCCTTTATCACCATATAGAATAGCACTTACATCCAGATTTTCATTAAAATCTGAAGAAGTTGAAAATCTGAGGATTTTTCTTGATTTTTTTGAAAAAATATAGTTTCCTAAAAGTTTCAGCATATCTGTTTTTACGTTTGCTGAATAAGAATCTGTGTTCAGAACCTTAGAATTCGAGTAATTAGTCGAATAATGCGCATATTGATGTAATTATAATTAATATTAACTATGTAATTAAGCGCTTAATTTTACGACATGTGGTCTTTTGACTCGATATCCTTAGTCACCATATAGAATACCACATATTTCCATATTTTCATTAAAATCTGAAGAAGTTGAAAATCAGAGCAAAATATTATCCAAGGCCTTGGATATTAAATAAATATAGATATTATAAATGTTATCCATAGGTTTCGATTTTTCTTGGATTTTTTGAAAAAATCGATTTTCCTGAAAATTTCAGCATAGATGCTTTTATGTGTGCTGAATAAGAATCTGTGGTCAAAACCTTAAAATTCGAGCAATTAGTCGAGCTATTAGTATATAGATATAATTATCATTAATCTTATTTATGTAATTAAGCGCTTAATTATACGGAATGCTCTCTGTTGACTCGATATCCTTAATCACCACATAGAATAGCACTCTTACCCACATTTTCATTAAAATCTAAAGAAGTTGAAAATCTGAGCAAAATATTATCCAAGGCTATAGCCTTGGATTTTTCTTGATTTTTTTGAAAAAATAGATTTTCCTGAAAATTGCAGCATAGATGCTTTTACGTGTGCTGAATAAGAATCTGTGTACAAAGCCTTAAAATTCGTGTAATTAGTCGAGTAATTAGCATATTAACATAATTATAATTAATCTTAAATATTGTAATTAAGCGCTTAATTTTACGAAATGCGGTCTTTTGACTCGATATCCTCAATCACCATATAGAATAGCACTTATACCCACATTTTCATTAAAATCTGAAGAAGTTGAAAATCTGAGCAAAATATTATCCAAGGCTATAGAGGAATTTTCTCGATTTTTTCGAAAAAATAGATTTTCCTGAAAATTTCAGCATATCTGTTTTTACGTTTGCTGAATAAGAATCTGTGGTCAAAACCTTAGAATTTGAGTAATGAGCATATTGATATAATTATCATTAATCTTAACTATGTAATTAAGCGCTTAATTTTACGAAATGCAGTCTTTTGACTCGATATCATTAATCAACATATAGAATAGCACTGATACCCACATTTTCATTAATATCTAAAGAAGTTGAAAATCTGAGCAAAATATTATCCAAGGCTATAGCCTTGGATTTTTCATGATTTTTTTGAAGAAATAGGTTTTCTTGAAAATTTCAGCATAGATGCTTTTATGTCTGCTGAATAACAAGCTGATGTCAAAACCTTAAAAATCGAGTAATTAGTCGAGTAATTAATATATTGATATAATTATCATTAATCTTCACTATGTAATTAATCGCTTAATTGTACGAAATGCAGTCTTTTGACTCGATATCCTTAATCACCATATAGAATAGCACTCATATCCACATTTTCATAAAGATCTAAGGAAGTTGAAAATCTGAGCAAAATATTATCCAAGGCTATAGCCTTGGATTTTTCTTGATTTTTTTGAAAAAATAGATTTTCCTGAAAATTGCAGCATAGATGCTTTTACGTGTGCTGAATAAGAATCTGTGGTCAAAGCCTTAAAATTCGAGTAATTATACGAGTAATTAGCATATTGATATAATTATAATTAATCTTAACTATGTAATTAAGCGCTTAATTTTACGAAATGCAGTCTTTTGACTCGATATCATTAATCACCATATAGAATAGCACTGATACCCACATTTTCATTAAAATCTAAAGAAGTTGATAATCTGAGGAAAATATTAGCCTTGGATTTTTCATGATTTTTTTGAAAAAATAGATTTTCCTGAAAATTGCAGCATAGATGCTTTTACGGCTGCTGAATAAGAATCTGTGGTCAAAACCTTAAAATTCGTGTAATTAGTCGAGGAATTAGCATATTAAGAAAAATATAATTAATCTTAAGTATGTAATTAAGCGCTTAATTTTACGAAATGCGGTCTTTTGACTCGATATCCTTTATCATCATATAGAATAGCACTTATATCCACATTTTCATTAAAATCTGAAGAAGTTGAAAATCTGAGGAAAATATTATCCAAGGTCTTGGATTTTTCTTGATTTTTTGAAAAAATAGATTTTCCTGAAAATTTCAGCATATCTGTTTTTACGTTTGCTGAATAAGAATCTGTGTTCAGAACCTTAGAATTCGAGTAATTAGTCGAGTAATTCGCATATTGATGTAATTATAATTAATATTAACTATGTAATTAAGCGCTTAATTTTACGACATGTGGTCTTTTGACTCGATATCCTTAGTCACCATATAGAATACCACATATTTCCATATTTTCATTAAAATCTGAAGAAGTTGAAAATCAGAGCAAAATATTATCCAAGGCCTTGGATATTAAATAAATATAGATATTATAAATGTTATCCATAGCTTTGGATTTTTCTTGGATTTTTTGAAAAAATCGATTTTCCTGAAAATTTCAGCATAGATGCTTTTATGTGTGCTGAATAAGAATCTGTGGTCAAAACCTTAAAATTCGAGCAATTAGTCGAGCTATTAGTATATAGATATAATTATCATTAATCTTATTTATGTAATTAAGCGCTTAATTATACGGAATGCTCTCTGTTGACTCGATATCCTTAATCACCACATAGAATAGCACTCTTACCCACATTTTCATTAAAATCTAAAGAAGTTGAAAATCTGAGCAAAATATTATCCAAGGCCTTAGAGGAATTTTCTCGATTTTTTCGAAAAAATAGATTTTCCTGAAAATTACAGCATAGATTCTTTTATGTGTGCTGAATAAGAATCTGTGGTCAAAACCTTAAAATTCGAGCAAGTAGTCGAGCTAATTAGCATATTAGATATAATTATCATTAATCTTAATTATGTAATTAAGCGCTTAATTATACGAATGCGGTCTTTTGACTCGATATCCTTAATCACCACATAGAATAGCACTTTTACCCACATTTTCATTAAAATCTAAAGAAGTTGAAAATCTGAGCAAAATATTATCCAAGGCTATCTTGGATTTTTCTTGATTTTTTTGAAAAAATAGATTTTCCTGAAAATTGCAGCATAGATGCTTTTACGTGTGCTGAATAAGAATCTGTGGTCAAAACCTTAAAACTCCAGTAATCAGTCGAGTAATTAGCATATTAAGATAATTATAATTAATCTTAATTATTGTAATTAAGCGCTTAATTTTTCGAAATGCGGTCTTTTTACTCGATATCCTCAATCACCATATAGAATAGTACTTATACCCATATTTTCATTAAAATCTGAAGAAGTTGAAAATCTGAGCAAAATCCAAGGCTATTGAGGAATTTTCTCGATTTTTTCGGAAAAATAGATTTTCCTGAAAATTTCAGCTTATCTGTTTTTACGTTTGCTGAATAAGAATCTGTGGTCATAACCTTAGTAATTAGTCGAGTAATTATCATATTGATATAATTATCATTAATCTTAAATATATAATTAAGCTCTTAATTTACGAAATGCAGTCTTTTGACTCGATATCATTAATCACCAGATAGAATAGCACTGATACCCACATTTTCATTAAAATCTAAAGAAGTTGATAATCTGAGGAAAATATTATCCTTGGATTTTTCATGATTTTTTTGAAAAAATAGATTTTCCTGAAAATTGCAGCATAGATGCTTTTACGGCTGCTGAATAAGAATCTGTGGTCAAAACCTTAAAATTCGTGTAATTAGTCGAGGAATTAGCATATTAAGATAAATATAATTAATCTTAAGTATGTAATTAAGCGCTTGATTTTACGAAATGCGGTCTTTTGACTCGATATCCTTTATCACCATATAGAATAGCACTTACATCCAGATTTTCATTAAAATCTGAAGAAGTTGAAAATCTGAGGATTTTTCTTGATTTTTTTGAAAAAATAGATTTTCCTGAAAGTTTCAGCATATCTGTTTTTACGTTTGCTGAATAAGAATCTGTGTTCAGAACCTTAGAATTCGAGTAATTAGTCGAGTAATTCGCATATTGATGTAATTATAATTAATATTAACTATGTAATTAAGCGCTTAATTTTACGAAATGTGGTCTTTTGACTCGATATCCTTAGTCACCATATAGAATACCACATATTTCCATATTTTCAATAAAATCTGAAGAAGTTGAAAATCAGAGCAAAGTATTATCCAAAGCCTTGGATATTAAATAAATATAAATATTATAAATATGCATAGCTTTGGATTTTTCTTGTATTTTTTGAAAAAATCGATTTTCCTGAAAATTTCAGCATAGATGCTTTTATGTGTGCTGAATAAGAATCTGTGGTCAAAACCTTAAAATTCGAGCAATTAGTCGAGCAATTAGTATATAGATATAATTATCATTAATCTTATCTATGTTATAAAGCGCTTAATTGTACGGAATGCTGTCTGTTGACTCGATATCCTTAATCACCATATAGAATAGCACTCATACCCACATTTTCATTAAAATCTAAAGAAGTTGAAAATCTGAGCAAAATATTATCCAAGGCCTTGGATTTTTCTTGATTGTTTTGAAAAAATAGATTTTCCTGAAAATTGCAGCATAGATGCTTTTACGTGTGCTGAATAAGAATCTGTGGTCAAAGCCTTAAAATTCCTGTAATTAGTCGATTAATTAGCATATTAACATAATTATAATTAATCTTAAGTATTGTAATTAAGCGCTTAATTTTACGAAATGCGGTCTTTTGACTCGATATCCTCAATCACCATATAGAATAGCACTTATACCCACATTTTCATTAAAATCTGAAGAAGTTGAAAATCTGAGCAAAATGTTATCCAAGGATATAGAGGAATTTTCTCGATTTTTTCGAGAAAATAGATTTTCTTGAAAATTTCAGCATATCTGTTTTTACGTTTGCTGAATAAGAATCTGTGGTCAAAACCTTAGAATTCGAGTAATTAGTCGAGTAATTAGCATATTGATATAATTATCATTAATCTTAACTATGTAATTAAGCGCTTAATTTTACGAAATGCAGTCTTTTGACTCGATATCATTAATCACCATATAGAATAGCACTGATACCCACAGTTTCATTAAAATCTAAAGAAGTTGATAATCTGAGGAAAATATTATCCAAGGCTATAGCCTTGGATTTTTCATGATTTTTTTGAAAAAATAGATTTTCCTGAAAATTGCAGCATAGATGCTTTTACGGCTGCTGAATAAGAATCTGTGGTCAAAACCTTAAAATTCGTGTAATTAGTCGAGGAATTAGCATATTAAGATAAATATAATTAATCTTAAGTATGTAATTAAGCGCTTGATTTTACGAAATGCGGTCTTTTGACTCGATATCCTTTATCACAATATAGAATAGCACTTACATCCAGATTTTCATTAAAATCTGAAGAAGTTGAAAATCTGAGCAAAATATTATCCAAGGTCTTGGATTTTTCATGATTTTTCTGAAGAAATAGATTTTCTTGAAAATTTCAGCATAGATGCTTTTACTGTCTGCTGAATTACGAATCTGATGTCAAAACCTTAAAAATCGAGTAATTAGTCGAGTAATTAATATATTGATATAATTATCATTAATCTTAACTATGTAATTAATCGCTTAATTGTACGAAATGCAGTCTTTTGACTCGATATCCTTAATCACCATATAGAATAGCACTCATATCCACATTTTCATAAAGATCTAAGGAAGTTGAAAATCTGGATTTTTCTTGATTTTTTTTGAAAAAATAGATTTTCCTGAAAATTGTAGCGTAGATGCTTTTACCTCTCCTGAATAAGAATCTGTGGTCAAAACCTTAGAATTCGAGTAATTAGTCGAGTAATTAGCATATTGATATAAATATCATTAATCTTAACTATATAATTAAGCCTTCTCCAGATCCATAAATGCTACATACAAATCCATTTGCTTTTCTAAGTATTTCTCACATACATTCTTCAAAGCAAACACCTGATCCACACATCCTCTACCACTTCTGAAACCACACTGCTCTTCCCCAATCTGATGCTCTGTACATGCCTTCACCCTCTTAATCAATACCCTCCCATATAATTTACCAGGAATACTCAACAAACTTATACCTCTGTAATTTGAGCACTCACTCTTATCCCCTTTGCCTTTGTACAATGGCACTATGCAAGCATTCCGCCAATCCTCAGGCACCTCACCATGAGTCATACATACATTAAATAACCTTACCAACCAGTCAACAATACAGTCACCCCCTTTTTTAATAAATTCCACTGCAATACCATCCAAACCTGCTGCCTTGCCGGCTTTCATCTTCCGCAAAGCTTTTACTACCTCTTCTCTGTTTACCAAATCATTTTCCCTAACCCTGTCACTTTGCACACCACCTCGACCCAAACACCCTATATCTGCCACTCTGTCATCAGACACATTCAACAAACCTTCAAAATACTCATTCCATCTCCTTCTCACATCACCACTACTTGTTATCACCTCCCCATTTACGCCCTTCACTGAAGTTCCCATTTGCTCCCTTGTCTTACGCACCCTATTTACCTCCTGCCAGAACATCTTTTTATTCTCCCTAAAATTTACTGATAGTCTCTCACCCCAACTCTCATTTCCCCTTTTTTTCACCTCTTGCACCTTTCTCTTGACCTCCTGTCTCTTTCTTTTATACTTCTCCCACTCAATTGCATTTTTTCCCTGCAAAAATCGTCCAAATGCCTCTCTCTTCTCTTTCACTAATACTCTTACTTCTTCATCCCACCACTCACTACCCTTTCTAAACAGCCCACCTCCCACTCTTCTCATGCCACAAGCATCTTTTGCGCAATCCATCACTGATTCCCTAAATACATCCCATTCCTCCCCCACTCCCCTTACTTCCATTGTTCTCACCTTTTTCCATTCTGTACACAGTCTCTCCTGATACTTCTTCACACAGGTCTCCTTCCCAAGCTCACTTACTCTCACCACCTTCTTCACCCCAACATTCACTCTTCTTTTCTGAAAACCCATACTAATCTTCACCTTAGCCTCCACAAGATAATGATCAGACATCCCTCCAGTTGCACCTCTCAGCACATTGACATCCAAAAGTTGATAGAGATGCTCTGTGGAAGGTATTAAGAATATATGGTGTGGGAGGCAAGTTGTTAGAAGCAGTGAAAAGTTTTTATCGAGGATGTAAGGCATGTGTACGTGTAGGAAGAGAGGAAAGTGATTGGTTCTCAGTGAATGTAGGTTTGCGGCAGGGGTGTGTGATGTCTCCATGGTTGTTTAATTTGTTTATGGATGGGGTTGTTAGGGAGGTAAATGCAAGAGTTTTGGAAAGAGGGGCAAGTATGAAGTCTGTTGGGGATGAGAGAGCTTGGGAAGTGAGTCAGTTGTTGTTCGCTGATGATACAGCGCTGGTGGCGGATTCATGTGAGAAACTGCAGAAGCTGGTGACGGAGTTTGGTAAAGTGTGTGGAAGAAGAAAGTTAAGAGTAAATGTGAATAAGAGCAAGGTTATTAGGTACAGTAGGGTTGAGGTTCAAGTCAATTGGGAGGTGAGTTTGAATGGTGAAAAACTGGAGGAAGTGAAGTGTTTTAGATATCTGGGAGTGGATCTGTCAGCGGATGGAACCATGGAAGCGGAAGTGGATCATAGGGTGGGGGAGGGGGCGAAAATTTTGGGAGCCTTGAAAAATGTGTGGAAGTCGAGAATATTATCCCGGAAAGCAAAAATGGGTATGTTTGAAGGAATAGTAGTTCCAACAATGTTGTATGGTTGCGAGGCGTGGGCTATGGATAGAGTTGTGCGCAGGAGGATGGATGTGCTGGAAATGAGATGTTTGAGGACAATGTGTGGTGTGAGGTGGTTTGATCGAGTAAGTAACGTAAGGGTAAGAGAGATGTGTGGAAATAAAAAGAGCGTGGTTGAGAGAGCAGAAGAGGGTGTTTTGAAATGGTTTGGGCACATGGAGAGAATGAGTGAGGAAAGATTGACCAAGAGGATATATGTGTCGGAGGTGGAGGGAACGAGGAGAAGAGGGAGACCAAATTGGAGGTGGAAAGATGGAGTGAAAAGGATTTTGTGTGATCGGGGCCTGAACATGCAGGAGGGTGAAAGGAGGGCAAGGAATAGAGTGAATTGGAGCGATGTGGTATACAGGGGTTGACGTGCTGTCAGTGGATTGAATCAAGGCATGTGAAGCGTCTGGGGTGAACCATGGAAAGCTGTGTAGGTGTGTATATTTGCGTGTGTGGACGTGTGTATGTACATGTGTATGGGGGGGTTGGGCCATTTCTTTCGTCTGTTTCCTTGGGCTACCTCGCAAACGCGGGAGACAGCGACAAAGTATAAAGAAAAAAAAAAAAAAAAAAAAAAAATATAATTAAGCGCTTAATTTTACGAAATGCAGTCTTTTGACTCGATATCATTAATCACCATATAGAATAGCACTGATACCCACAATTTCATTAAAATCTAAAGAAGGTGATAATCTGAGGAAAATATTATCCAAGGCTATAGCCTTGGATTTTTTTTATTTTTTTGAAATTATAATTATAATTAATTTTGATTATAATTATAATTATAATTAATTTTGATTATAATTAATTTTGAAATTATAATTTATATTAAGTATGTAATTAAGCTCTTAATTTTACGAAATGTAGTCTTTTGACTCGATATCATTAGTCATCATATAGAATACCACATATTCCCATATTTTCATTAACATCTGAAGAAGTTGAAAATCAGAGCAAAATATTATGGAAGGCCTTGGATATTAAATAAATATAGATATTATCAATATTATCCATAGCTTTGGATTTTTCTTGGATTTTTTTAAAAAATAGATTTTCCTGAAAATTTCAGCATAGATGCTTTTATGTGTGCTGAATAAGAATCTGTGGTCAAAACCTTAAAATTCGAGCAATTAGTATATTGATATAATTATCATTAATCTTATTTATGTAAATAAGCGCTTAATTGTACGAAATGCAGTCTGTTGACTCGATATCCTTAATCACCATATAGAATAGCACTCATACCCACATTTTCATTAAAATCTATTTTTTTCAAAAAATAGATTTTCCTGAAAATTGCAGCATAGATGCTTTTACGTGTGCTGAATAAAAATCTGTGGTCAAAACCTTAAAATTCGAGTAATTAGTCGAGTAATTAGCATATTAAGATAATTATAATTAATCCTAATTATTGTAATTAAGCGCTTAATTTTACGAAATGCGGTCTTTTTAATCGATATCCTCAATCACCATATAGAATAGCACTTATACCCATATTTTCATTAAAATCTGAAGAAGTTCAAAATCTGAGCAAAATATTATCCAAGGCTATTGAGGAATTTTCTCGATTTTTTCGAAAAAATAGATTTTCCTGAAAATTTCAGCTTATCCGTTTTTACGTTTGCTGAATAAGAATCTGTGGTCAAAACCTTAGAATTCGAGTAATTAGTCGAGTAATTAGCATGATATAATTATCATTAATCATAACTATATAATTAAGCTCTTAATTTTACGAAATGCAATCTTTTGACTCGATATCATTAATCACCATATAGAATAGCACTGATACCCACATTTTCATTAAAATCTAAAGAAGTTGATAATCTGAGGAAAATATTATCCAATACAAAGCATAGATGCTTTATGTGTGCTGAATAAGAATCTGTGTTCAAAACTTTAAAATTCGAGCAATTACTCCCGCAATTAGTATGTAGATATAATTATCATTAATCTTATCTATGTTATTAAGCGGTTAATTGTACGGAATGCAGTCTGTTGACTCGATATCCTTAATCACCATATAGAATAGCACTCATACCCACATTTTCATTAAAATCTAAAGAAGTTGAAAATCTGAGCAAAATATTATCCAAGGCTATAGCCTTGGATTTTTCTTGATTTTTTGAAAAAAATAGATTTTCCTGAAAATTGCAGCATAGATGCTTTTACGTGTGCTGAATAAGAATCTGTGGTCAAAGCCTTAAAATTCGTGTAATCAGTCGAATAATTAGTATATTAAGATAATTATAATTAATCTTAGGTATTGTAATTAAGCCCTTAATTTTACGAAATGCGGTCTTTTGACTCGATATCCTCAATCACCATATAGAATAGCACTTATACCCACATTTTCATTAAAATCTGAAGAAGTTGAAAATCAAAGCAAAATTTTATCCAAGGTAAAAGGGGAATTTTCTCATTTTTTCGAAAAAATAGATTTCTTGAAAATTCAGCAACTGTTTTTACGTTGCTAATAAAAACTGGGTAAAAACCCTTTAAAATTTCGAGAATTAGCGAGAAATTTTAGCATATTGATAAAATTATCTTTAATCTTAACTATTAATTAAGCCTTAATTTTACGAAAGCATCTTTTGACTCATATCTTAATCACCATATAGAATAGCACTAAACCCCACATTTCATTAAAACAAAGAAGTTGAAAATCTGAGGAAAAATTACCAGGCATAGCCTTGGATTTTTCATTTTTTTTTTGAAAAAATAATTTTCCTGAAAATTGCAGCATAGTGTTTTTTAGGGCTGCTGAATAAGCGTGGTGAAAACCAAAAAACGTGTAATTAGTCGAGGAATTAGAAATTTTAAGATAATAAATTAATCTTAATATTAATTAAGCGCTTGTTTTTACGAAATGCGTTTTTTTGACTCGATATCCTTTACACAATATAGAAAGACTTACATCCAATTTTCATTAAAATTGAAAAAGTTAAAAATCTGGAAAAAATATTACCCAAGGTTTTTGGATTTTTCATGATTTTTTGAAAAAATAGATTTTCTTAAAAATTTTCAGATAGATGCTTTTATTTTCCCCCGAATTACAACGATTAAAAAACCTTTAAAAATCAGTAATTAGTCGAGTAATTAATTATGATATAATTATCATTAAATTTTAACATGTAATTAATCGTTTAATTGTACAAAATGCAGTTTTGATCGAATCCAAATCCCTTAGAATAGCATAATCCACATTTTCTAAAGATAGGAAATTGAAAACTGGTTTTTTCTTGATTTTTTTGAAAAAATAGTTTTTCCTGAAAATTTGCGTAGATGTTTTTTCCTCCCCTGAATAAAAAACTGGGGTAAAAACCCTAAAATTGATAATTGTCGAGTTTTAGCATATTGATAAAATATCATTAATCTTAACTATATTTTAACCCTTCCCCAATCAAAAAAGCACAAACAAATCCTTTTGCCTTTTTTTAAGTATTTCCACATACATTCTCAAAGCAAACACCTATCCACACATCCTCTACCCTTCTGAAACCCCATGCTCTTCCCCAAATTTTGCTCTGTACATGCCTTCACCCTCTAATCAATACCCTCCCCTATAATTTACCAGGGGGTACCAACAAATTATACCCCGTAATTTAGCCTCACTTTATCCCCCTTTTCCTTTGTACAATGGCATATGCAAGCTTCCGCAATCCCCAGGCACCTCACCCTGAGCATACATACATTTAAAAAACCTTTCCAACCAGTCAACAAACAGTCACCCCCTTTTTTTAAAAATTCCCCCAATACCATCCAAAACCCGCTGCCTTCCGGGTTTCATCTTTCCCCCAAAAGCTTTTTTCTACCTCTTCTCTGTTTACCAAATCATTTTCCCTAACCCTGTCACTTTTCACACCACCCGACCCAAACACCCTATATCTGCCCCCTCTGTCTCAACATTTAAAAAACCTTAAAATCTCTTTCCATCTCTTCTCACTCACCCTACTTGTTTATCCCTCCCATTTTTTCGCCCTTTCCCGAATTTTTCCCATTTGCTCCCTTGTCTTTCGCACCCTATTTACCTCCGCCAGAACATCTTTTTTTTCTCCCTAAAATTTACTGATATCTCTCACCCCCAAATCTCATTTCCCTTTTTTTCACCTCTTGCCCTTCCTTGACCTCCTGTCTCTTTTTTTTATACTTCTCCCCCCTCAATTTCATTTTTTCCCTCAAAAAACGTCCAAATGCCTCCCTTCTCTTCACTAATACTCTTACTTCTTTACCCACCCCCCACTTAAAACCCCTTTTTAAAAAAGCCCACCTCCCCCTCTTCCCATGCCACAAACATCTTTTTTGGGAAACCATCACTGATTCCCTAAATACATCCCATTCCCCCCCCCTCCCCTTCTTCCATTTTTCTCACTTTTCTCTTACACAGTCTCCCTGAACTTCTTCAACAGGTCTCCCTTCCCCAAACTCACTACTCTCACCACCTTCTCCCCCAACATCACTCTTCTTTTTTTGAAAAACCCCTATAATCTTCCCTTTGCCTCCACAAGAAAGACAACACCCTCCCTTGCACCTTCAGCACATTTACACCAAAATTGATAGAGATGCTCTGTGGAAGGGATTTAAAATATATGGTTGGGGGGCAAGTTGTTAGAAGCATGAAAATTTTTTTTCGAGAGTAAGCATGTGAAAGTGTAGGAAGAGAGGAAATGATTGTTCTCATGAATGTAGTTTTCGGAGGGGGGTGTGATGTCCCCCATGGTTTTTTAATTTTTTTTTATGGTGGGGTTGTTAGGGAGGTAAATGCAAGGTTTTGGGAAAGGGGGGCAAGTATGAAGTCTGTTGGGGTGAGGAGCTTGGGAGTGAGTCAGTTGTTTTTCCTGATGTACAGCGCTGGTGCGGATTCATGGAGAAACTGCAGAACGGGTACGGATTTGTAAAGTTGGGAAAAAGAAAGTTAAGAGTAAATGTAATAAGACAAGGTTTTATTAGGTAAGTGGGTTGGGGTCAAGTAAATTGGGGGTGAGTTTGAATGGTGAAAAACTGGAGGAAGTGAAGTGTTTTAGATACTGGGGTGGATTGCCGGTGGAACCAAGGAAGGGGAAGGGGATAAGGGGTGGGGGGGGGGCGAAAATTTGGGAGCCTTGAAAAATGTGTGGAAGTCGAGAAATTACCCCGGAAAGCAAAAAGGGGTATGTTTAAAGGGAATAGTAGTTCCAAAAATTTGATGGTTCAGGCGTGGCTATGGAAAATTTTTGGGCGCAGGGGGATGGATGGCGGGAAATAGATTTTTTGAGGAAAATGTGGGTGTGAGGTGGTTTGATCGAGTAAGTAACGAAGGGTAAGAGAGATTGTGGAAAAAAAAAGACGGGTGAAGAGCAGAAGAGGGTGTTTTGAAAGGGTTTTTGGGCACAGGAGAGAATGAGTGAGGAAAGATTGACCAAGGGGATATATGTGTCGGAGGGGAGGAACGAGGAGAAAGGGAGCCAAAATTTGGGTGGAAAGATGGAGGAAAAGTTTTTTGTGTGATGGGGGGCCTAAACAGCGGGAGGTGAAAGGAGGCAAGGAATAAGGGGAATTGGAGCGATGGGTATACAGGGTTGACTTCTGTCATGATTGAAACAAGGCTTGAAGCGTCTGGGTGAACCATGGAAAGCTGTGTAGGGGTGTATTTTGCGTGTGTGACGGGTATGTACATGTGTATGGGGGGGTTGGGCCTTTTTTCTCTGTTTTTCCTTGGGGACCTCCAAAACGCGGGGGACAGCACAAAGTATAAAAAAAAAAAAAAAAAAAAAAAAAAAATAATTAAGCGCTTAATTTTACGAAATCGTCTTTTGACCGATATCATTAATCACCATATAAAAGCACTGATACCCCCAATTTTATTAAAATCAAAGAAGGGGATAATCGGGAAAATATTATCCAAGGGTATAAACCTTGGATTTTTTTATTTTTTTGAAAATTTTAATTTAATTAATTTTGATTATAATTATAATTTTTAATTAATTTTGATTATAATTAATTTTGAAATTTTAATTTATTAAATATGTAATTAAGCTCTTAATTTTACGAATGTATCTTTTTGACTCATATCATTTTCACATATAAATACCACATATTTCCCCTATTTTCATTAAAATCTGAAGAAGTTCAAAATCCGAGCAAAATATTATCCAAGGCTATTGAGGAATTTTCTCGATTTTTTCGAAAAAATAGATTTTCCTGAAAATTTCAGCTTATCCGTTTTTACGTTTGCTGAATAAGAATCTGTGGTCAAAACCTTAGAATTCGAGTAATTAGTCGAGTAATTAGCATGATATAATTATCATTAATCATAACTATATAATTAAGCTCTTAATTTTACGAAATGCAGTCTTTTGACTCGATATCATTAATCACCATATAGAATAGCACTGATACCCACATTTTCATTAAAATCTAAAGAAGTTGATAATCTGAGGAAAATATTATCCAAGGCAAAGCATAGATGCTTTTATGTGTGCTGAATAAGAATCTGTGTTCAAAACTTTAAAATTCGAGCAATTACTCCCGCAATTAGTATGTAGATATAATTATCATTAATCTTATCTATGTTATTAAGCGGTTAATTGTACGGAATGCAGTATGTTGACTCGATATCCTTAATCACCATATAGAATAGCACTCATACCCACATTTTCATTAAAATCTAAAGAAGTTGAAAATCTGAGCAAAATATTATCCAAGCCTTGGATTTTTCTTGATTTTTTGAAAAAAATAGATTTTCCTGAAAATTGCAGCATAGATGCTTTTACGTGTGCTGAATAAGAATCTGTGGTCAAAGCCTTAAAATTCGTGTAATTAGTCGAATAATTTTACGAAATGCAGTCTTTTGACTCGATATCATTAATCACCATATAGAATAGCACTGATACCCACATTTTCATTAAAATCTAAAGAAGTTGATAATCTGAGGAAAATATTATCCAAGGCAAAGCATAGATGCTTTTATGTGTGCTGAATAAGAATCTGTGTTCAAAACTTTAAAATTCGAGCAATTACTCCCGCAATTAGTATGTAGATATAATTATCATTAATCTTATCTATGTTATTAAGCGGTTAATTGTACGGAATGCAGTATGTTGACTCGATATCCTTAATCACCATATAGAATAGCACTCATACCCACATTTTCATTAAAATCTAAAGAAGTTGAAAATCTGAGCAAAATATTATCCAAGCCTTGGATTTTTCTTGATTTTTTGAAAAAAATAGATTTTCCTGAAAATTGCAGCATAGATGCTTTTACGTGTGCTGAATAAGAATCTGTGGTCAAAGCCTTAAAATTCGTGTAATTAGTCGAATAATTAGTATATTAAGATAATTATAATTAATCTTAAGTATTGTAATTAAGCCCTTAATTTTACGAAATGCGGTCTTTTGACTCGATATCCTCAATCACCATATAGAATAGCACTTATACCCACATTTTCATTAAAATCTGAAGAAGTTGAAAATCTGAGCAAAATGTTATCCACGGCTATAGAGGAATTTTCTCGATTTTTTCGAGGAAATAGATTTTCCTGAAAATATCATTAATCACCATATAGAATAGCACTGATACCCACAGTTTCATTAAAATCTAAAGAAGTTGAAAATCTGAGCAAAATATTATCTAAGGCAAAGCATAGATTCTTTTATGTGTGCTGAATAAGAATCTGTGTTCAAAACCTTAAAATTCGAGCAATTACTCCCGCAATTAGTATATAGATATAATTGTCATTAATCTTATCTATGTTATTAAGCGCTTAATTGTACGGAATGCAGTCTGTTGACTCAATATCCTTAATCACCATATAGAATAGCACTCATACCCACATTTTCATTAAAATCTAAAGAAGTTGAAAACCTGAGCAAAATATTATCCAAGGCTATAGCCTTGGATTTTTCATGATTTTTTTGAAGAAATAGATTTTCCTGAAAATTGCAGCATATATGGCTTTATGTCTGCTGAATAACAAGCTGATGTCAAAACCTTAAAAATCGTGTAATTAGTCGAGTAATTAATATATTGATATAATTATCATTAATCTTAACTTTGTAATTAATCGCTTGATTGTACGAAATGCAGTCTTTTGACTCGATATCCTTAATCACCATATAGAATAGCACTCATATCCACATTTTCATAAAGATCTAAAGAAGTTGAAAATCTGAGCAAAATATTATCCAAGGCTATAGAGGAATTTTCTCGATTTTTTCGAAAAAATAGATTTTCCTGAAAATTTCAGCATATCTGTTTTTACGTTTGCTGAATAAGAATCTGTGGTCAAAACCTTAGAATTCGAGTAATTAGTCGAGTAATTAGCATATTGATATAATTATCATTAATCTTAACTATGTAATTAAGCGCTTAATTTTACGAAATGCAGTCTTTTGACTCGATATCATTATTCACCATATAGAATAGCACTGATACCCACATTTTCATTAAAATCTAAAGAAGTTGAAAATCTGAGCAATGAAATAGATTTTCCTGAAAATTTCAGCATAGATGCTTTTATGTGTGCTGAATAAGAATCTGTGGTCAAAACCTTAAAATTCGTGTAATTAGTCGAGGAATTAGCATATCAAGATAAATATAATTAATCTTAAGTATGTAATTAAGCGCTTAATTGTACGAAATGCGGTCTTTTGACTCGATATCCTTTATCACCATATAGAATAGCACTTATATCCACATTTTCATTAAAATCTTAAGAAGTTGAAAATCTGATGAAAATATTATCCAAGGCCTTGGATTTTTCTTGATTTCAGCATATCTGTTTTTACGTTTGCTGAATACCAATCTGTGGTCAGAACCTTAGAATTCGAGTAATTAGTCGAGTAATTACCATATTGATATAATTATAATTAATATTTACTCTGTAATTAAGCGCTTAATTTTACGAAATGTAGTCTTTTGACTCGATATCCTTAGTCACCATATAGAATACCACATATTCCCATATTTTCATTAAAATCTGAAGAAGTTGAAAATCAGAGCAAAATATTATCCAAGGCCTAGGATATTAAATAGATATAAATATTATAAATATTATGCATAGCTTTGAATTTTTTGAAAAAATAGATTTTCCTGAAAATATCAGCATAGATGCTTTTATGCGTCCTGAATAGGAATCTGTGGTCAAAACCTTAAAATTCGAGCAATTAGTCGAGCAATTATCATATTGATATAATTATCATTAATCCTATCTATGTAATTAAGCGCTTAATTGTACGAAATGCAGTCTCTTGACTCGATATCCTTAATCACCATATAGAATAGCACTCATACCCACATTTTCATTAAAATCTAAGGAAGTTGAAAATCTGAGCAAAATATCCAAGCCTTGGATTTTTCTTGATTTTTTTGAAAAAATAGATTTTCCTAAAAATTGCAGCATAGATGCTTTTACGTGTGCTGAATAAGAATCTGTGGTCAAAACCTTAAAATTCGTGTAATTAGTCGAGTAATTAGCATATTAAGATAATTATAATTAATCTTAAGTATTGTAATTAAACGCTTAATTTTACGAAATGCGGTCTTTTTACTCGATATCCTCAATCACCATATAGAATAGCACTTATATCCACATTTTCATTAAAATCTGAAGAAGTTGAAAATATGAGGAAAATATTATCCAAGGCATATCTGTTTTTACGTTTACTGAATACGAATCTGTGGTCAGAACCTTAGAATTCGAGTAATTAGTCGAGTAATAAGCATATTGATATAATTATAATTAATATTATCTATGTAATTAAGCGCTTAATTTTACGAAATGTAGTCTTTTGCCTCGATATCCTTAGTCACCATATAGAATACCACATATTCCCATATTTTCATTAAAATCTGAAGAAGTTGAAAATCAGAGCAAAGTATTATCGAAGGCCTTGGATATTAAATAAATATAAATATTATAAATATTATCCATAGCTTTGGATTTTTATTGGATTTTTTGACAAAATAGATTTTCCTGAAAATTTCAGCATAGATTCTTTTATGCGTGCTGAATAAGAATCTGTGGTCAAAACCTTAAAATTCGAGCAATTAGTCGAGCAATTAGCATATTGATATGATTATCATTAATATTATCTTTGTAATTAAGCGCTTAATTGTACGAAATGCAGTCTTTTGATTCGATATCCTTAATCACCATATAGAATAGCACTCATACCCCCATTTTCATTAAAATCTAAAGAAGTTGAAAATCTGAGCAAAATATTATCCAAGGCCTTGGATATTAAATAAATATAAATATTATAAATATTATCCATAGCTTTGGATTTTTCTTGGATTAAAGTTCGAGCAACTAGTCGAGCAATTAGTATATTCATATAATTATCATTAATCTTATCTATGTAATTAAGCGCTTAATTGTACGAAATGCAGTCTATTGACTCGATATCCTTAATCACCATATAGAATAGCACTCATACCCACATTTTCATTAAAATCTAAAGGAGTTGAAAATCTGAGCAAAATATTATCCAAAATATTATTTTTGAAAAAATACATTTTCCTGAAAATTGCAGCATAGATAATTTTACGTGTGCTGAATAAGAATCTGTGGTCAAAACCTTAAAATTCGTGTAATTAGTCGAGTAATTAGCATATTAAGATAATTATAATTAATCTTAAATATTGTAATTAAGCGCTTAATTTTACGAAATGCGGTCTTTTGACTCGATATCCTCAATCACCATATAGAATAGCACTTATACCCACATTTTCATTAAAATCTGAGGAAGTTGAAAATCTGAGCAAAATATTATCCAAGGCTATAGAGGAATTTTCTCGATTTTTCTGAAAAAATAGATTTTCCTGAAAATTTCAGCTTATCTGTTTTCACGTTTGCTGAATAAGAATCTGTGGTCAAAACCTTAGAATTCGAGTAATTAGTCGAGTAATTAGCATATTGATATAATCATTAATCTTAACTATGTAATTAAGCGCTTAATTTTACGAAATGCAGTCTTTTGACTCGATATCATTAATCACCATATAGAATAGCACTGATACCCACATTTTCATTAAAATCTAAAGAATTTGAAAATCTGATCAAAATATTATCCAAAATATTAGGGATTGTTCAAGATTTTTTTGAAGAAATAGATTTTCCTGAAAATTTCAGCATAGGTGCTTTTATGTCTGCTGAATAACAAGCTGATGTCAAAACCTTAAAATTCGAGTAATTAGTCGAGTAATTAGTATATTGATATAATCATCGTTAATCTTAACTATGTAATTAATCGCTTAATTGTACGAAATGCAGTCTTTTGACTCGAGATCCTTAATCACCATATAGAATAGCACTCATATCCACATTTTCATAAAGATCTAAAGAAGTTGAAAATCTTGATTTTTTGAAAAAATAGATTTTCCTGAAAGTTTCAGCATATCTGTTTTTACGTTTGCTGAATACGAATCTCTGGTCAGAACCTTAGAATTCGAGTAATTAGTCGAGTAATTAGCATATTGATATAATTATAATTAATATTAACTATGTAGTTAAGCGCTTAATTTTACGAAATGTAGTCTTTTGACTCGATATCCTTAATCACCATATAGAATACCACATATTCCCATATTTTCATTAAAATCTGAAGAAGTTGAAAATCAGAGCAAAATATTATCCAAGGCCTTGGATATTACATAAATTTAAATATTTTAAATATTAACCATAGCTTTGGATTTTTTGAAAAAATAGATTTTCCTGAAAATTTCAGCATAGATGCTTTTATGTGTGCTGAATAAGAATCTGTGGTCAAAACCTTAAAATTCGAGTAATTACTTTATTGATATAATTATCATTAATATTTACTATGTAATTAAGCGCTTGATTTTACGAAATGCAGTCTTTTGACTCGATATCCTTAATCACCATATAGAATAGCACTCATACCCACATTTTCATTAAGATCTAAAGAAGTTGAAAATCTGAGCAAAATATTATCCTAGGCTATAGTCTTGGATTTTTCATGATTTTGAAAAAATACATTTTCCTGAAAATTGCAGCATAGATGCTTTTACGTCTGCTTAATAAAAATCTGTGGTCAAAACCTTAAAATTCGTGTAATTAGTCGAGGAATTAGCATATTAAGATAATTATAATTAATCTTAAGTATGTAATTAAGCGCTTAATTTTACGAAATGCGGTCTTTTGACTCGATATCCTTTATCACCATATAGAATAGCACTTATACCCTCATTTTCATTAAAATCTGAAGAAGTTGAAAATCTGAACAAAATATTATCCTTGGATTTTATTTAATTTTTTTGAAAAAAAAGATTTTCCTGAAAATTGCAGCATAGATGCTTTTACGTCTGCTGAATAAGAATCTGTGGTCAAAACCTTAGAATTCCAGTAAGTAGGCGAGTAATTAGCATACATGCATATATATATATATATATATATATATATATATATATATATATATATATATATATATATATATATATATTAATGATTTCGGACACCCTGAGACTCATCTTCGCTGTTGTTAATGTCCATCTCGTCCAGGTCCTCATCTCCCGGTCGTTGCTTCACTCATACTGTCTCGTCGGAAGAAGTTTCGTTCGAGATATTTGTAATTCAGGGAACGGCAGAGGCGGAAAATGCTGTTACAGTCACGAAATGGTTCAAAAAAAGAAAAAAAAAAGAAAGCGAAAGGGAAGAGTGAGCAAGAGAGAAGAACGATGAAATAGAAAAAGAGAATCCAATTATGCAAGAGAGAAGAACGATGAAATAGAAAAAGAGAATCCAATAAGTTATCGTTTCTCTCTTCTTTTTTTTTTTTTTTTCCTCTTTCATGAAGCCATAAAGGTTCACCCTGTGTTCTATTTCCGGCAGCACTCGGCTCCAGGAAACTATGACCCATCAAACAAGGGCTATGAAAAAAAGAGGAAGCGGAAACAAACTGATTTTTTTTTTTTGAGATTTCGCGAAGTGTAACGGGATGATTAGCTAGTTCTGTTTTGCTTGTTATATATATATATATATATATATATATATATATATATATATATATATATATATATATATATATATATATATATATATATATATATATATATATATATATATATATATATATATATATATATGCATATATATATATATATATATATATATATATATATATATATATATATATATATATATATATATATATATATATATATATATATATATGTAGTGTGCGTGTGTGTGTGTGTGTGTGTGTGTTGATGTATTTTTGTGCTAATAGTCGTGACGTATTTGTGTATATATGTTTTTGTGTATTTTTTTTTTTTTTAAGCAAAAGGGTCTGTGAGTTTCCTATGTTTGAATGTCTGAATGTGTGCGTGTGAGAATGAAATTGTGTCTGTTTGTTTAAATGTGCTGGTGTGTGTGTGTGTGCGTGTGTGTGTATGTATGTGTGTTCGAAGAAAATGTAGGATCCAATGATGATGTGATTATTACACGAAAGTGCACTTGGGAACTTTTCGTGTTTCATTTTTCCCATGGACTCATAGGAATATCTTGATCACGCGCAAAATTGTGATCCTTTCCAATATATATATATATATATATATATATATATATATATATATATATATATATATATATATATATATATATATATACTCAGAGGTAGATACTTGTGTGTACATGTGCGTGTGTTTGTCTCTGAGTTTGGCCATCCATGCCGAACGGTACCATCCACCGCCTCCCACTGAACTGGGGTGGAAATTAAACGGTCTAGCGGAACCCTGATAACACACCCAACATCTAACACGCGTCTTACTGAAGCATATATTCCTAGACGGTCTCTTGTCGCTTATCTAGACGCCTGCAAGCCGTTAACAGCCTACCAGGTAGCTGGCAATGGCTTTCCCTTTACTTAACATCGGAATGGCGAAGGTAACATGAGATTCCGCCGCTGACACCTGTAAGATTAGAGTGAGCCTTCCAATTAGCCACAGGGCGTTTGTCTTGCGTATAATGCATACGAGATAACTTTGTTTAGATATACTTGTCCCTAACTTCCTGTCTGCGTATTTGCATGTTATCTATCTATCTCTCTACCTGTCTACACACTCACACTCACACGCACACAAACACACACACACACATGTATATTAAACTGACTGTTATTATTACACAAAAGTGCACTTGGGAACTTGTTTTATTTCCCCGTGGATTCAGGAAAATATATATATATATATATATATATATATATATATATATATATATATATATATATATATATATATATATATATATATATATATATATATATATATATTTTCTTTCACCCCTATCCCCAGGGATAATATACATATATATATACACATACACACACATACACACACACACGCACATATACACACACACACAGATACATATATATACATGTGAAAAATGTAAGAAACAATTTAGAAAACTGAAACTTCTAGCTTGAAATGAAATGAAAAAATGAATGTCACATAATGGTTCAACCTCTGGCTATGGAAAGGAAATGTTTAATTTATTTACACAAACGTCAATAGTAGTTCTCATCAATTTAACCACTGTATCAATAAGCTTCAATGACTAAGCTACATTTTTTCCAATTTTCCGTTTCTGTATCAGGTATTTCTTTACTCTTACATTATTAACAGTATTTAACATACCAAACATGGTTAGCGTGCCACTTTATACTGAAGTTCGATGATGATGTTACCAGTGCTCAAAAGGCCCTATTCCCCTTTGACAATTATTCATTCATTAAAAATTTATGAGAAGGTGCTGTCAGTGGATTGAATCAAGGCATGTGTATGGGGGTGGGTTGGGCCATTTCTTTCGTCTGTTTCCTTGCGCTACCTCGCAAACGCGGGAGACAGCGGCAAAAAAAAAAAAAAGAAAAAAAAAAAAAAAAAATATATATATATATATATATATATATATATATATATATATATATATATATATATATATATATATATATATATAATGTATATATGCGAACAAAGTGCATATGAACGCGCACCTTCATAGAACATACAAACCTCCAACAGCCAGGATCGAACACGGGACCCTTGTGCAACAGGCAGGAGCGTTACTGCTAGGCTATGATCACTCATATGATCGCCTCAAGCATAGTCTCACCCATATATAGGCTGATTCCGAGAGCTTCATTTCCTGTTTTCCTTTCAACTCAAATTCTTGGGGTCCTATCCGAATGTTCCATGTATGACGTCATGCACAGATGCCGCGCATCTTTTCAATCCTACAGACATAATTTTCCCCGAGATCTCCCAGTTAGTATCATCTTTGACGGTGTATTCAAATCTCTCTCTCTCTCTCTCCTCTCTCTCTCTCTCTCTCTCTCTCTCTCTCTCTCTCTCTCTCTCTCTCTCTCTCTCTCTCTCTCTCTCTCTCTCTTTGTGACTTTACTTTGTGGTTTACTATGTACCATCGGCTACAGCGTTAACCCCCCACCCCACCACCTTCGTCTGAGCATCACAACTCTTTGTCTTCGTCGTCCTCAGTTCCACAACTCCAAGTCACAACTCCTTGCCTTCGTCGGTCTCAGCTCCACAACTCCAAGTCACAACTCTCTATCCTCGTCGGTCTCAGCTCCACAACCTCAAGTCATAACTCCTTGCCTTCGTCTGCCTCAGCTCCACAATTCCAAGTCATAACTCCTTGCCTTCGTCGGTCTCAGCTCCACAACTCCAAGTCACAACTCCTTGCCTTCGTCGGTCTCAGCTCCACAATTCCAAGTCACAACTCCTTGCCTTCGTCGGTCTTAGCTCCACAACCCCAAGTCACAACTCCTTGCCTTCGTCGGTCTCAGCTCCACAACTCCAAGTCACAATTCTGTGTCTCCCGTTTTTCGACCTCAGCTCAGTACGTAGTTCGTCTTGATCATTGTGCCTCAGCCTGAGGAATCTCCCTTGACTACTGTGTCTCAGCTCCAGCAACTTTTCTGTGCCGCCGATTGATCTTCTGTGGCGCACGGAACTTGGTCTTCCTAGAAGAAAAACTTCCTCCTCCACCTTGTGAACGTTCCCTTTTCTGGTTACGCTTGTGCCCTCTGCCCTTTGCCTGTTTTCTATGATCTTATTTCATTGATTTATTCTAATATCATTCCCATGTTTTAATTTTCCCTTTGGGCCGCCACTGGCTCAATGATTTCTACCATAATTGGAAGTATATTCAACTCTTTTTCCCTATTTGCGGAATATTGTCATTAGCTTTCCGCGCGAAAAGTACTTCCGAAGGTTCTCTCTCTCTCTCTCTCTCTCTCTCTCTCTCTCTCTCTCTCTCTCTCTCTCTCTCTCTCTCTCTCTCTCTCTCTCTCTCTCTCTCTCTCTCTCTCTCTCACTCTCACTGTGTTTGGACTTCTTTGGGAACTTCGTGGGTGATAGAACTTGGAAAGTTCAGCTGTTGAGGATGCTAATTGCAAATTAGATATTTTAAACTCCCCACCTCAACGATTCTCTCCCTCACTTATTTTTTACCATATTCTTTTTTTTCTGTTCCTTTTTAAGAAAAGATGCCCCCCCCCCATTTTCCTCCTCCTCTGTGATTGCTGTAGCTTACTGCTTGCAACCTCTTCCCTGAACAATGGCAAACGTTCGTCTATAATGTCGCAAACGTTCGTCTATGATGTCACAAACGTTCGTCTATAATGTCACAAACGTTCGTCTATAATGTCACAAACGTTCGTCTATAATGTCATCTCTTTTGACGACATATTCCACTACTCCGTTCCTCCACTTCCACTACTCTGTCCCTCCACAGTAAGTCTTCATTTCATTATCTTATTTCACTGACTATCCTCTCGCGTTTTTTTTTTATCCATGTACTCCTCTCATGCACTTAAAAAAAACCATCTCAGCCAACCACTTTTTTTTTTTCTTTTCCGAACTCTGATCAAGTACATATACTCATCTACCATTTTCAAGTCTCATTTTGTCACATATTCCCTGCACATCCAATTTCAAGGCACATAATTAACAGTATGTTCTCTTCGTGCCATACTGTTGGTACGAGTCTACTTCAGTTCCTCACAGATTGATAGATTGAAGTTCATCCTTTGACATGACTGAAATGCATCTTCCGGTATGGTCTGCCACACTTGGTTGCTGACATCTCAACTGTATTATTTTCCTCAACACACCTGCAGCTTATCTACCCTTAAACTCTCTTTTCCTCCCTCTCTTATATCCTATCTCCAATTCGTCCATTGCTGCAGAGAATAACGCTTAAATGCTGAAGATTCTCGGACCCCTCTTCTAGCCACTCACCCTTTAGCTAATTCTCGTATCAGCACACAACAACAACAACACTTGACTCGATTCAGCATTATTTTCAATACCGTCCTTCATTTTCTCGCTCCGTCGTGCAGATCTCCTTCTTTTGTCTCGCCAGCCTTTTCAGATGTCACCCCCGCCCTCGCCTACCACCGCTGCATGCCTCAGTTATCCAAGTCATGCTCTCTCTCTCTCTCTCTCTCTCTCTCTCTCTCTCTCTCTCTCTCTCTCTCTCTCTCTCTCTCTCTCTCTCTCTCAAAATCATCCTCCCGAACGTCTTAGGCCATAAAGACATTAAACATTTATGAGCAGGTGATAAACCTCCCGGCTCGTCCTGACCTCACATCACTCACCCATTCCTCCATTCGTCCCAAATTCTTCCATGTTCTCTCTTTAAGGACGTCTTTTTTTTTTTTTTTTCTAATAATGCTAATGGCTTGCATGAATTTCCGCAGCTCATTCATATATGTCGACTTTATCATGCTTGCTTTATTCATGTGAAGACATACTGTACATTTATTTGCCTCTCTTTTTATTGATGTCTTCTTAACTATTCTCCTAATGGTGTGTGTCTGAGCCACACGGCTGTACCCTTCCGTACTTAACTCTGTGCATCTTTCAACGTCCAGAATTCCATGAAGCCTCTGTATGTCCTCACGCTTACGTATTTCTTCCTCATTCTTTTATTGCTCTTCTCTAACCCTCATTTACCCTCCTTTGTGTGATGCCGTATTCCTCTCATGAATTTTACGATCACTCGAAACGTATTTGCCTTTATGTTGATACGCAATTAACACTACTTCTCTTGCCCATTCGTGTCCTCTTTGCAGATCTATTCGTGTCCTCTTTCCAGATCTGTTCGTGTCCTCCTTACAGATCTTCGACCATATTGTCTTAAAAGTAGAACTGCTTTTCCCCGGTATACAACTCTCCGTTAGCGTGTATCGAATCACTTAGTCCACTTCACGAACCTCTCCATATCTCATAATTCCTCCTCTCCTAGCGCTTGCTAATAATTAGACCTCTTTTAGATATCCACCACTACTCCCATATTGTAGCCTACGAGCTGAAGTGACAGTAAGAGAAAGGGGTGTGTGGTATAGATATATATATATATATATATATATATATATATATATATATATATATATATATATATATCTATATATATATATATATATATATATATATATATATATATATATATTTATTTATTTATTTATTTATTTATTTAATTATTTTGCTTTGTCGCTGTCTCCCGCGTTAGCGAGGTAGCGCAAGGAAACAGACGAAAGAATGGCCCAACCCACCCACATACACATGTATATACATACACGTCCACACACGCAAATATGCATACCTATACAAGACGTAGTCATTTAGCCTTCATACTGTCTCTGACCTCCACGTCTATCGCACCACATCGTCAGTTTACGATGCATTAGGAACCTTACGCTTCCAGTGCGTTACGCCAGGTGTTCCCTGGAACAGATGTTTTTCCGAGAACACCCTGACAAACGTTAATACCAGACGTTCCAATGCTGGAGGCGTCTTCGTCGACTCCCGCTAACATCGTCCCATACCCGGGACAAAGCCTTCATCTTTCGCTGGCGTCTTTCAGGGAGAAGCCACGGTGAATGTCGATCGTACGTGTACTGTAGTAGGGCACACCGCTCGATTCACTTGGAGATAACTTGATGTCATTGCGGCTTTGACAACTCTGGAAATCACTCCCTCGCTCCTTTTGGGAAAAGAGGTTTATTTTCTTAGACAATACGGGTTCCTCGTACCTCTTTTATCGGTTAGGTTTTCCCGAGGCTCCACCACACGATTTGGATTCTACTCATGTAATTGATTACTAGCATAACAGCCGTGTTGGTGCTGAAATTTTACTCCGTTCTTGGTTGAGAGGTTAAGACGGGTGTAAGGTCGTGCTAGTGGATGCGCCTGACGACCCTCAACCACAAGTATTGTCCTGGGGAAAATGTTGATGTTTTCACCGCACGCGTCACCTGGGAAGGCAAAAGTCCTTGAGGTGATACCGATGTTCTTTGAAGGTTCTGACATTATCTCCACGGGGGACGAAAAGGCAGTTATCAAGCGGAAGTGTTCTGAGGTGTTCACAGCAACGAAGTACTCCCCTCTCTCCTTCTCTCTCTCTCTCTCTCTCTCTCTCTCTCTCTCTCTCTCTCTCTCTCTCTCTCTCTCTCTCTCTCTCTCTCTGCCCAGATATTTTACATCTTTGTATCCTTCTCTTTGTTTTTTCCTCTCATTCTACGTCCTGTGTCGCCGGGTCTCTGGACCCTCTCAGTATAGACAGACAGACAGAAGACAGACAAACAGACAGACAGACAGACAGACACACACACACACACACATCCCGACGAACTCACATTTCCTTCAAGTTTACAAAACTCTCAAAAGAAGAGGCTCGGACGTACCGTGCGCCAGTCAGTGGTTTGCTCAGCAAAACTCCAGACACCCGTGTCGAACGCCTTGATGCGGGTATAGAGTAAGAGGTTCAGAGATTTCTTGGAGAGACTTCGGGAGGGAGTCTCTTATATATTACAGTGACGCGGTAAAGATTCTCGTGATCCTCAGTTGTTATTTCAACGTGTGTAGAATCCCTTTCGACAAGTTACTCGTGTTTATTGATTTTCTTTAATCATTTTCTTTTTTATTTTATTTTATTGATTATATTACCTTTAAAATTACCGCGAATGATTTTTGATCTTCATTTTTGTTTTTCAGTCTGTGACACACTATGAAAAGTCACACTTTTTTGTTTGTTTCTTCTTCGTTCCGTAAGGCCTTTATATTTCATATTAATCATTATTTTACCTTCAACACAAGACAATATACTGTGATGATTTTGTCCTGGTATTCGTGTGTAATAATATACAACTTTCGGTTCCTTTAATGTATGTTGCCGTCATTATTTTCCTCTCATTTCCGTATTTCCGGACCAATTTCTATGGAAAAGAAATATCCCTCTGTTACGCAGGACCTTGAATTTATTATAAAGGCTTCTGCAGCTCCGGGCTGTGTTGTTTCCAATAGCAGGGAACTTTAGACTCTTTTGAGGTGACGAGCTCTTTGGAGAAACTGTACTCTCAGTGACAAAAGCCTCGCCAAAGCTGATTTTTCACTCGTGGCGTTATCTCGAGTAGACGGAGTCCGGTAGGACCTAAAGGTCTCCTTATGTGATGTAGATACCCAAGATTAATCGTAAAAACATCGAGCTGAAGACGTACGTGTGATCCCATCGTCTTCATCACTGGATCTCCAGTAGCGAGCTGTGGGCGTCGGCGGAGTGTAGCCGCCCAGTTCAGGGCGCTCTCTCTCTCTCTCTCTCTCTCTCTCTCTCTCTCTCTCTCTCTCTCTCTCTCTCTCTCTCTCTCTCTCTCTCTCTCTCTCTCTCTCTCTCTCTCTCCCCGCAAAAAAAGAAAAACCGTAACGTAAATTACTCACCTCGATGTCCCTCTTTATTTCTTCAGCATCTGACGCAGATCGGCCCCCATCGGCCGCTCGAACAGAGCCATCACGAGTGGTCGACTATAATCTGGGTTGACAAGCAGTATGATGGATGCGGAGTTAAAGGAGAGAGAAAAAAAAAAAGAAAAGAAAAAATAGAAATAATGGTCTTCACACAGCTCGACGCGATGCCGCTCACATCCCTCCCCTTGTTCAGGTCAGACACCTGACGCCAAGATCCCCAGCAGTCAGCAGTTTCCCTCCCCTAAGGGACCAGCAAGGTCGTCCCTTCTTCAACAACTGACAAGGACTTTGCTTGGAGGAAGAACTCCCCCCCTCGGCTGCTTTCCGTGGGTTATCAACGCTCGGTCGCATCGCGGGGGCACGATGCACACGAGGCAGATTTGAGACACGCGCCTCATAACCCTGTAGACATGTTTCGTCACTTAAGATCCCAAGGCAGAGTGTCCCCAGCCTGACATCTGTCATATTTTCAACATAATTCTCAAGTCTCAGTGAATGAGAATGGAGGTCCAGAACTACAGTGGTACAGCAATAAAGGGTTTGGATATATATATATATATATATATATATATATATATATATATATATATATATATATATATATATATATATATATATATACATTATCTGAAAAACCACATGGAAAAGGAGACGCGAGAGCCTGAGCGCTTTCGTGTATTAACACATCTTCAGGGGCCACGTAGGCGCTCAGGATCTCGTGTTTCCTTTTCCATGTGATTATTTAGCATATGTAAGAATGCTTTCTGTGTATTCCCTGCGTGTCTTAGAGGGCAACTGATGAAGGTAGGAGCGAGGGGCTGGTAACTCTACTCTCCATGTATTTGTAGATCTGTAAGTTGGAACAGATGAAGGAGCCAAGCGAGGAGTACTCATCTTCCTCAAAGGCTCAGGCTCGAGTGTCTGAATGTGTGTGCATGTTACCAAGATGAGAAGAAGGGAGAGATAGGTCGGATGTTTGAGGAGGGGACTTATCATGTTCTAGCTCTGAGCTGAAGGGAAAGAATAGTTTGGAATGTCTTTGTGGTTAAGTCAGGGGTTAGGGGCTAGTGTGAGGATGAGAGTTAAGGAACAGCTGCCGAAGGAGGAGGAGTGGGAATATGGGTCAAATGAAACAGGATTACGAGAGGTTGGTGATTAATATTCGTGCTGGAAATGAGATCAAACACGATGGTCTGTATTGTAGGAGGAGTTGAATGAGTGTGTCAGCAGTTTTGATGCAAAGGATCGAGTATTAGTGATGGGTAACTTGAATGTTAGAGTGGGTAATGTGACACTTAAGGGCATAAGTGATGAAGAATATCTGGTTTAAAAAAGGGGCATACTTGAGTTTGAGTAGAAAGGAGGGTAAAGGGGCACTATTATATTTTCTAAATTGATAGGCGTAGAAAGGAGAGACTCGTAGAATGTGTTGAGAGGGACAGCTCGTAGGACGTCTGATGAGTGCTTGGTGGAGGCGAGGTTGAAGGTTTGATCCGAGGCTTTAGAAAAAGAGGAAATGATACGGGTGGGAAGAGGCTTGTGAGGGTGTCTGAGCTCGGAAAAGACGTTTGTAAGAAGAGGGATCAAGAAAGATTGCGTGTAATACAGCAAAAGATGAGAGTTAACGACGCTAAGGGAATGGGAGAGGATTGGGAGGTGATTTGGGAAGCGCTTCTTACTTGTGCCAGTAAAGTGTGGGGCGAGTGGGAGGCTGGAGAAGGAAAAGCGAGAAAGGGCAGTGAGTGTCGTGATGGGTGAGTTGAATTGTTAGTGAAAGAAATGAGAGATGTATGGGTGTTGTTTGCAGGGAAGGAGTACAAGTGATTGGGAAATGTACAAGAGAAAGTGGCAGGGGAGTGTAGAGGAAGATACACAGGGGGCTGACAAAAAGAAGGCTAATGAGAGTTGGCTTGAGAACGTAGTATTTAACTTTTTCTTGGAGGAAATCATATACACGCGTGAAGTACTGACATAAGTAAACTCTCTGGAAAAATACACACAGAAGCTCCAAGCCTTCGACTGTATCTCCTCAAAAAATGGCTTGAAATACAGCCGAAAGCTTGGAGCTTCTGTGTTTATCATTCCAGCAAGTCTACTTACACTGCCAGTTAGAAGCGGTATTAATCGTGCTGGCGCCGTCGGCTGTGAAAACGGTACTAGTACGAGTGGTTGTTTTGGCAGAGTAACACCAACACTGGTGTCACAAGTACGGCATTCATAGTACTGCCATTTGTAGTGATGGCAGGAACTGTAGTGTCAGTATCAATTAGTATTCTAACATACATTTTAATGGGATTTTTAGAGTAGCGTAGACTGGCTTTGCGAGGCCTTTACCATTAGCTGGGTGGGTCTGAAGAGAACAGGGTGAAAAAAAAGAGAGGTTGGTGCAGCTAGACATGAGGCCACTGACCTCCCCAAGACTCAAAGGTGAAGGAGCTTGGCTGTTGAGTATCTTAGCCCCGTTGCCAGCGGCTGTTTACTTCACAAACTTGAGCGTAACCAAGATAATATTAAACCCGGACGTTCGTTTGTTCAGTTGAACGAATAAATGACTCCTCCTAGTACACTGGCACACACACACACACACACACACACACACACACACACACACACACAGGTCTTGTGGTAAGACAGTTCGAGGAATCACAGAGCGAGTAATTGAATATATGCAGAGTGTGCAGTCAGAGCTCGCTGGCGATCGCAGGGGTGAGGGGGTGTGTGTGTGTGTGTGTCTCGTCAGTCTCACTTTAGTAGCACCGGAAGACCTCCATCAGGTGGAGTTTAATGCCGTTAGTGGAGAGTGCAAGAGGAGGGGACGCGGGCTATAACTCTAGACGTGCGAGAGAGACACACACACACACCACTGGGAAAGGAGAGGAGGGTGAGGTAGAAGGGCAGGAAGATAAACACTAAACACAATGGAGGGAAGGGTGAGCGGTAGACACACTCACGAGACGGGAAGAGGGGTTTGGAGAGAGGGAGACAGAGACGGAGTCATGGAGGAGAGTGGAGGTTGATGGACAGGCAAACAGTCAGGGAGTAGAAAGAAGGTCGAAAGACAGGCACACCGCCAGGGAGTTGAGGGGCGTGTAGAGGGCAGATATGACACTGAGTAGAGGATTGGGTGGGAGACACATCGTAAGGGAGTTGAGGGTGTGTAAAAGGCAGACAGTTAAGACTCAGAGTGGAAGACAGGATGAGAAACATACAGTCAGGAAGTATAACAGAGGTGCAGACAGACAGTCAGGGAGTCATAGGGAATGGGAGACACGGTTGGGACGTAGATACCATTTAAGAATTATTCTAACAGTGTTTTGGAATTAGCTTATAGTCATCAATATCCGAACAGGTTGTCTCAGCGTTTTTTGTAAACTCTTGATGATGAAAGCAGTTTCACCCACCTTTGTATCATATATCGTGCCTTTAGACTTGTGTCTCCACCCAGTGTGTCTCTGTCTACAGTGAAAAGAGAGTGTCGTGAGCGATGATACTGAATTTGGTACTCTGAAAAACTAACATTGATCTCGGAGTCTCCGTTTTCTTGAGGAAATGATACAGGTGATTGATCTCGGAGTCTCCGTTTTCTTGAGGAAATGATACAGGTGATTGATCTCGGAGTCTCCGTTTTCTAGAGGAGATGATATAGGTCGCTGAATCTGTCACCATAATTCCACCTCAGGGTGCAGTAATTCCTTCCTTTACGTTCCATCTTCTTGGTCTTTGACCGAGCTTAGTAACCAGGAAATAGAGGAGAGGCTGAGAGACACTCACACAATCCAGGAGTAGAGCACGGGGAGTTGAGACAATAGAGACACAGAGTCCTATAGTGGAAGGGAGACTCAGAGATAGTCGCACAATCAAGGAGTAGAACAGGAGAAGGGAGCTGAGAGAGTTATAGAGACATAGAGTCTTGTGGTAGTAGGGAGACTGAGACACAGACATGCAGGCGGCTGAGATTGAATACGGAGGAATATGGAAGGCTGAACCAGGTAACAGAAGGCCCGGCAAGAAAGCTCTCCTTACACACTCCAACCAGAAGGGGAAGGAGGAATGGAGGAGACATACCGAGCATTGTCGAAGTCAAACAAACTCGGTGGGCTTTTTGAACAGAGGGAGAACGAAAGTCCATCGAGAGTGAGAGACAGTGAGGAACACACAGAGAGCAGGAGGAAAGAAGACAATGAAGGTAGACAAAGGAAGTACAGAGATGGAGATAACGCACATTGAGAAGCAGTGAAGTGAACACACAAAGAGAAGATAACAGTGACGATTGAAGAAGGGATGGGGGGGGGGGGGGCACAGTGAAAGAAGAATCGAAAGAAGGAAGAGATAAAGCGAGATAGAGAAAAATGATAAATCGGCTATATAAAAACTGGAGGAACTCAAAAGCAGAGAAAAAAGGGTGATAGAGTCGACACAGTCAGTATTCTCTCTCTCTCTCTCTCTCTCTCTCTCTCTCTCTCTCTCTCTCTCTCTCTCTCTCTCTCTCTCTCTCTCTCTCTCTCTCTCTGTGTTTGTGTGTGTGTGTGTGTGTGTGTGTGTGTGTGTCTAGTGCAACACCTCCCAGTCGTGTAGGGAAGGGCAGAAGCACTCACCTCTCATTCCCCTACACAGGTCTCCTCTCGCCCCCAACCCTGCTGTATTTATTCACCTCGAGACGCTCCTTCGTGTTGACATACCTCTCACCCTCACTCTGTCTTTCTGTCTTTTGGCCCGTAGTTTCCACACCCCTTTTTCTTATATTCCCTTCTACTTTATTGGTATATATATATATATATATATATATATATATATATATATATATATATATATATATATATATATATATATATATATATATATATGTATATATATATATATATATATATATATATATATATATATATATATATATATATATATATATATATATATATATATATATATATATATATATATATATATATATATATATATTCTGTCTTCCTGATAGTGCATACCCCTCTCGTACACCTAAGCGACCTCTGTAGTCCATCCCTCACTTCTCTCCTCTTCACAGCCTCGCTGACACACCTCTGCTTCTCCCGCCGTTCCTCCTTCACGTCTCAAGTCACAGTGAATATTAATATTTGAGCCTGTAAAGCCACTCCTTTAAGACCACCTTCTCACATATATTCATATCCTCCATCTACACTCCGAATGTTCCCCCACGACGTTTCTAATTCCGTGCCATTTCCTGCCTTTTACCCTCTAATCAATCCTCATACTTTCTTCTCCACCGATACCACCCTCCTCCTCCTCTAATCAAACCTCATACTTTCTTCTTCACAGATACCACCCTCCTCCTCCTCTAATCAATCCTCATACTTTCTTCTCCACAGATACCATCCTCCTCCTCCTCTAATCAATCCTCATACTTTCTTCACAGATACTATCCTCCTCCGTGCTTGCTTTAGCATCCGATTTCATGACATACTTTTCCATGTTCCCTCAACAAGCGTCCTGTAATAACATTGACAGTCTTCTGATCGTGGTAGAGTCCACATTAAACATCATCTCGAGTCACTGCTCTCCTCCATCTCCTGACTTTGCTACCTACAGAGTCTACCAGTCAGTCACACAGTTTCTTCCACAAAGACGTTAATCAACTGTAGGGGCACGATAGCTGCTCGTTTTCCCACTATCATTAATACCAGATTTTCTACACTAACTCATCCAGTTTTCGGAGGCGTACATGTCCTTCCATCTCTATAGAGACCATTTTGTTGGGTCTTCCAGTTCACGTAGCGCCATAGTGTTTCAACATTTTATACCAGTGAATTTTATTTTAATTCTTGTGCACTTATATATATATATATATATATATATATATATATATATATATATATATATATATATATATATATATATATATATATATATATATATATATATGCTGCACCCATAGTCACAGTTGTGAGCCTGTGTATTCTGCTCTCATACTGTCACTTGTGAGCCTATATATGCTGCTCTCATACTCCCAGTTCGTTCTAGTATTTACATTATCAGTTCATCTATGAATTTGCTTTCTATGTGTCTGTCTATATTGCTTGTAAACGGGATGAAATAACTTTGTGAAAGTTTGGCGCATATTTACTGTTGTGGGCCACTCTTGGAAATACGAGTCCAGTCCGTATACAAACGTTACTCCCGCTACATAGAAATGAAACGAGGGAAGTGGAATTTCATATGCTGTTCCACCCTGATGTTTTTTTTTAATGTCTTTTTGAAGTGTTTTCGAAGATATGGCAAACCCTCTATTATACTGAGGTATCGGAGATCAAGGATGAGACCATTTGATCGGCTCACTGCTACAGTTTCTAACGTATCGGCCATTTGACCTCTCACAACCACACTTTCCTGTGAGAGTGTTCGTGCCAGGTCCTTGTGTTTGTGTCCTCCACTGTCACTGGTAACAGTGTGGGACATAACCCTATGCCTCACGTACATCATCAGTGATATACTGACGAAATCACACTATATCTCCGATATCCCAACCTTCGTCTGGTACACACCCTTGTCAATTGTACATACCTTGAGCTGTATCGCATGTGACAGTATAACCAAGCACTTATCATAGCATTCTGAGGTGCCTCACCATAATCATGTGGCATATTCACAGTACTGGAAGAGTGATAACCTGTCCCATGAGAAGGACGAAGTAGGAGGTAAGTGTGTGGTGGAGGACTCAAGCGGCCCGTTAGTGACCACTGACCATGTGAATGGCACCCTGCCTCCCTCACGCACGTATCCCAGTGGATATCTGAGGTTCATCCAGAAGGAGCAGTTAGCTACGTAGCCACAATAGTGGTGTGATGCAGCAGGAAGGGATTGTGACGTTCCGTCTGCCCTCAGAACCCGGCACGAGTCTTGTGAAGGTACAGTATTTACATACCTTACCTAAAGCGTTCGAAATGTTCGTCTGCGATTTTTGGCAGTCATCTTCAACTCCATTGCGTTTGCATTAACGTGTGCTTCACCTTAATTTCAGGTTCTTGTACGTAATGCATGAAGCAGCTGTGTAACTTCCTGGTTTCTTTTTCCCTCATTGTCTTTTCAGCCACTTTTGTCCACACCAGGGACCTCATCATGCTTCACCGTTACTATGACATAAATTCCTCCTAAGTCTAATTCTTGCTGCTGAACTTGCTTGATCTCCTAGTATCGCCTTCGGAAATCAAGACGGACATGCTAACTTCCCTCGGCGACTTCTATAACCCATTGGCCTCTCGTAAATTTTTTTTTTTCTCTGCCCTTTGCAGACTTTCCACGTGCGTAGAAAACAGTCATTTATCTTGATCATCTTCATCCTTTTTCAGATTATCCTTTTTTCACCCTCTCAGTGAATTTGAACGATATGGTATATAGGGGTCGACGTGCTGTTAATGGACTGAATTAGGGCATTTGAAGCAACCGGGGGAAATGCCCTTAGCGTAGGAGCTATTAGATTCCTTTTTCCCTCACAGATGTTCATGATATTTTTTTTTCTCTCGTTTCTTACAGCCCACTTTGCGTTCTGCTTCACTGCCTTGTATTTTGTTGTAATTTTCTAGCTTTTGCACGAATAGCGCGTTTCTCTCGTATTGTTTCCTTTATTTTTCCCCCTATATTTCTCTGCAGTTTCATTTCCGCCCGAAGCCCTTCTTTTTCCACCAGTGTAACTACCTTGCTACATTTACGGTAGTGTTTCTATACCCTTTTCCACTCCTCTGTTGTTTGCTATCTTCCCTATTTACTATCTTCCCTATTCCAGTTATCCATTTCCGCCTCCCACATCCTACTCAACCTTCTACATTCGTGTCTCTGAGTTTTCCGTGTCATTCCCATACTGCCTGTAGTGTATGATGTAATCTTCGCGGGGGGAAATGATAGGGATACAAAAATTGTGTGTTTTATGCAATGCAAGCGAACTCTCTCACCATTCCTCCTCCTTCTCCCTATTGTGCACCCGATCAAGCCGCCACAGCGCTCGCACCGAAGTCCTCATCTCCCTCCCATTTTGTGTTCTTCATAATAGACACATTCAGAAAAAAAAACCCAGAGGTTTTTCATTTAGCTAATTTTTTTTTTTTTTTTTTTTTTTTTTTTGGTCAATTTAGGCCTTTCTCTCAGTATTCTGTTTAAGTCCAAGCCTAAAATAACACTCACTCACACGCACACACACACACACACGCACACACACACACACACACACACACACACACACACACACACACACACACACACACACACACACACACACACACAATTGGATTTAAAAGGGAAATTACCGAGATGAAACATTCGTACCCAACTCCTTTTCAAGGAGAAAGAAAGCTAAATAAAAGACCTAAAAAGGATAGAAGGAAAAGCAATAGTAAACTAAAGGTTAATTCATTTGAGGCCACGAGGTTCAAAAAAGGATTGAAAACTATTGAATGACGGGATCCAAACTTGTCTCAATAGTCAGAAGAAATACAAAAAACTGAGGACTCAAAGTGTAGGTTATGAAAAGTGTACTCAGCTCTGGGGGGAAGTTAAGGAATTGAAAAATGTACAGCCATTGGACATGAACACAAATTCAAGTAATTTAAGGGTTTTCAGAGGGTACATAACCATTGGAACGAATTGGAGGGGACAAAGAGAAGAGGGAGACCAATTGGGAGAGGGAAGGATGAAGTGAAAAAGAGAATCTGAGTGATCGGGAGGGTGAAAAGTGTGGAAGGGATAAAGTGAATTTGAACGATATGGTATATAGGGGTCGACGTGCTGTTAATGGACTGAATTAGGGCATTTGAAGCAACCGGGGGAAACCATGGAAAGCTCTGTGGGGCCTAGTTATGAATAAGGGGACTGTGTTTTTGGTGCATTACACATGACAGGTAGAAAATGGATGTGAGCGAATGCGGCCTTTGGTCGTCTGTTCTTGGCGCTACCTCGCTGATGTGGGAAACGGCGATCAAGTATGAGAGAATATATATATATATATATATATATATATATATATATATATATATATATATATATATATATATATATATATATATATATATATATATACTCTTGTGTTTCCTCTCTCGCCTGTTTCTCCAGTGGTCACCCTGTAATTGCTCTTAGTGGTACACATTGTCAACCGTGTCATCACTGCTAATACCACCGGTGGTCAACTGTCCAGCAGTGTCATTACTGCCAGACATCACGCTCTCAGCCATGACATCACTGCTAAGTGCTTCTAGTGGCTGACACTGTCAGCTGTGTCACCACGGCTAGTACTGCTAGTGGTCATACTGTCTGCTTTGTCATCTTTGCCACCTCATCGGCCGGAGATGCCAAGGGAAGAATATGCATCTGACAACACTCCTTCTTCTGCTTTCACTTCCGTGCGCAAAAAAAGAATAGAAAATTGTGCTGGTCACTCGCTTCAGCGGTGGGAATATCCCGCCAGAGCGGCCGCAAGAATTATGCAGTGGAAAGGGTTCACTCGGAAGAAGAAGAAGAAGAAGAAGAAGAAGAAGAAGAAGAAGAAGAAGAAGAATGGCCAAGCCAACTCCCAAGGCAAGGGTATGACGAGGGGTCTTTGCCGACTGTAACAGAATCCTGATAACGATGCAGAACGTGAGAGAGTCTCAGCTTGTGAGGTTTCTCATCGCATATCTAACGCGGGAGACTTGTTAAGACAAGTTGATATGGTATAGGATAAGGCTATAGTTGAGACAAGTAACCGCGGAAGACTTGTTAAGACAATATGGTATGAAATAAGGCTATAGTTGAGACAAATAACCGCGGAAGACTTGTTAGACAGGTTAATATGGTATAGAATAAGGCTATAGTTGAGACAAGTAACCGCGGGAGACTTGTTAAGACAAGTTAATATGGTATAGAATAAGGCTATAGTTGAGACAAGTAACCGCGGAAGACTTGTTAAGACAAGTTAATATGGTATAAAATAAGGCTATAGTTGAGACAAGTAACTGCGGAAGACTTGTTAAGACAATATGGTATGAAATAAGGCTATAGTTGAGACAAGTAACCGCGGGAGACTTGTTAGACAGGTTAATATGGTATAAAATAAGGCTATAGTTGAGACAAGTAACCGCGGAAGACTTGTTAAGACAATATGGTATAGAATAAGGCTATAGTTGAGACAAGTAACCGCGGAAGACTTCTTAGACAGGTTAATATGGTATAAAATAAGGCTATAGTTGAGACAAGTAACCAAGTTCATATTCGACGTAGCTGCCATTGTAGGAGGAAGGTATGGGTGATGATCTGGTGGTGTTGAGTGCGGAATGTAGGTGGAGTGATGGCGCCACGCAGAGGTGAGCCTAGTGGTGGGTGTCTAGAGTCATAGCGTCACCCAAGGGGTCAAGGGTCAGGCTGGTGGTGGCTGTCTGGAGTCATAGCGTCATCCAAGGGTCAAGGGTCAGGCTGATGGTGGCTATCTGAAGTCATAGCGTCATCCAAGGGTCAAGGGTTAGGCTGGTGGTGGCTGTCTGGAGTCATAGCGTCATCCAAGGGTCAAGGGTCAGGCTGATGGTGGCTGTCTGGAGTCATAGCGTCATCCAAGGGTCAAGGGTCAGGCTGGTGGTGGCTATCTGAAGTCATAGCGTCATCCAAGGGTCAAGGGTCAGGCTGGTGGTGGCTATCTGGAGTCATAGCGTCATCCAAGGGTCAAGGGTCAGGCTGGTGGTGGCTATGTGGAGCCACAGCGCCAGTCCTCGCCGGTCAAGGGTAAAGGCTGGCATTAGCTCCTTGGGGTTAGAGCGGCGCCCCCAGAGGGTCAAGGGTCGAGGCTTCGAGGTGGTTGCTTGCAGATTCAACGCCCCTCTGAGGTCAAGGATCAGGTTAACCGTGGTTGTCTGGCGTTATTACAACACCACCTAAGTCAGGGTCAAAGGCCAGACTGATATTGGGTTGCATATCATGTCAGGGAGGAGGGTTAGGAGAGACCTAAAGAGGTATCTGATAGTGTCTTGCCATCAGCTTTATATATATATATATATATATATATATATATATATATATATATATATATATATATATATATATATATATATATATATATATATTCCTCACAGACCGTAGCTACGTCAGAGGTCGATGGGATACAGATGACGTGTGTACTGAGTCAGGAGGGATGGAAGGTGAAAGGAATTGTGAGAATTCCTCTGGGAAGGCGAAACATTTTTGCAAGGTTGGGGGAGGACGTTTCAGATTGGACTTTGATAAACATGACGGTCGGTGACGAGTTTGATATATATATATATATATATATATATATATATATATATATATATGTATGTATGTATCCGAAGGTTACCCCTTGAGCCAGCATCAGTCAGCTACGTTCATAAAGGAAGAATTTGTCATATATATATATATATATATATATATATATATATATATATATATATATATATATATATATATATATATATATATATATATATATATATATATATATATATATATATATAGTTTCATCTCCCGTGAGACGACGTGGATCAAGAGATGCCAGGAGAGTTTCTTGCAGACTCGACATTTATGATGCGTAAGCCAGTACGGATGGAGTGAACCGAGACTGTGTCGCTTCGTAAGTATCTAACAAAACCTCGTCTCTCCCTCAGTCCCGCGGCTTATTCACTGGCTGAAACACCGGAGGGTCAGTGAGATAAAGCTTAAGCGGAGATGAAAAGTTGGAAGAGCATTACTCTAGTGAAAAATTTAACAGTCAAACATTTACAGTTTGGGAAGCTTCGATTTATGCAAGCATTATGTGGTGGGGATAGATGAATTCTTTGTTGTTTATCCCAAGGCTGGAGACTGATTTACATAATATTTCGAAGATGTCAAATTCATCTGGGAACTACTATGTTAATTTTGGTAGACACATGCATCATATGTTGTCCTGAGAATTGAAACCAAGCGTTATTTGTGGAGTTTATCCCTTTAACATCATCAACAGGTGAGTCAGACATATTGCCCACAATTGGACAGCATAGTCGAGTAATGAACACACACAAATGTTTCCTCTGATGGAAGTTTGCTCTTTAAATGACCCAAAAAGAAAAAAGGTTCTCCAACAAATGACATTTACAATGGCTCATTTCTGTGATTTTCTAGCGGTTTCGGACCGCCTGATAAGATATTCCGCTTCCTTCATAAACTTTACCAAACACTGAGCCATCACTCCAAAGACTTTCATATCTGCAGTAGCAACACTTTAGGGAACAAGGGTAGTCACCACACACCCAGAACTGTCGTCAGAAAAGACATGTCCCAAGCCATAATAACGTGTATCTGGTGTTAATTCGGGCTTTTGAATGATGCAGTGCATGCCTGTTTAAATGGCGAGAGAGAGAGAGAGAGAGAGAGAGAGAGAGAGAGAGAGAGAGAGAGAGAGAGAGAGAGAGAGAGAGAGAGAGAGACCCAGCTGTCCCAGACGACCAGAGAGAGAGAGAGAGAGAGAGAGAGAGAGAGAGAGAGAGAGAGAGAGAGAGAGAGAGACCCAGCTGTCCCAGACGACCTGACAGGTCACCTCTGGCATCTAACTTCTGCCTGCTGGGCCCAGCACCCAGGTGAAGGATGATTGGTCAGTTGTACACCACCGTAAATCCGGCTTCCTCCTAGACCTGGTTAGTGGTGAACTCGCTGCCTCGTGAGATATGCCATCTGGTTTATTATCCCACGGCTGGCGTGGTCGACGTACCCCGTCGCACTCTCTCTCTCTCTCTCTCTCTCTCTCTCTCTCTCTCTCTCTCTCTCTCTCTTGCTTCGCTATCCTTTTTTTTCTCTTTAGGTAGTTTTAAGGCCAGCCCACCTTCCTAGGACCTTGGGGTCTTTGTGGTCTCTCTCTCTCTCTCTCTCTCTCTCTCTCTCTCTCTCTCTCTCTCTCTCTCTCTCTCTCTCTCTCTCTCACACACACACACACACACACACACACACACAGTTTTACTATGGCTGTGGTAGATAGTGAGATATAGATAAATTTACTACATAAATAACACTTTTGCCACTACATTAATCAGCCAAGAGCCACTACAATCGTTAACTAAGAGCTCTGATTTATTTTTGATTTTCTAGGGACTCGATTTGAAATACGACGCTACGGATCAAAAGCTCTGTGTTTCCTCCACCTCTTTGGCTGGTGGCCAGAGGAGAGAGAGAGAGAGAGAGAGAGAGAGAGAGAGAGAGAGAGAGAGAGAGAGAGAGAGAGAGAGAGAGAGAGAGAGAGAGAGAGACGACGTAGGTGAAGAATGGGGTAACGAAGAAGGAAGGTGACCAGTGGTGTCGAAAAAGAAAACGGATAACCAGTGGAAGGAAATGGAAGCTGGCTACCATGGTGGAAGTGGGAAAGCATCAAGTCTCTGGAGAGAGAGAGAGAGAGAGAGAGAGAGAGAGAGAGAGAGAGAGAGAGAGAGAGAGAGAGAGAGAGAGAGAGAGAGAGAAGCGGAGGGAGACAGATGTGGCTGCGGTGTGTAAAAGGCCATGGGTTCACAGGTGAGTAGGAGAAACAGGAGGAGGTCCGAGAGGGGAAGAGCAAACAGGTTGGCTCGTGATGAGGAGGGAGAATCCAGGTGGTCAGAGAGAGAGAGAGAGAGAGAGAGAGAGAGAGAGAGAGAGAGAGAGAGAGAGAGAGAGAGAGAGAGAGAGAGAGAGAGATGTGGGGGGGAGAGAGACACAGAGTCACTTGGCCCAAGCTGGGACGAGTCAGGTGTCAAAGTAAGAGAGGGTGGTGTCACATCGTCTTGAGCACCACAAGGCAAGGGAGTGTGAGTGTTTCACGGAAGCCGAGAGTGGCAGTATGATTGTATAGCCAGTCAAGCGAAAGTAAAATGTAGATACGATGATGCTTGTGAAGATGGCGAGTAACGAAGCGAAGTGAGAAGTTGCATAAAAAGATATATTGTGCAAGAATGCTGTTGAGCGTGCGATGCACTAAGGGACTATTTGTTACGGTCGGAAAACATTTTATGGGAGTTTGGTCACGGTTTTTGTCTCTTGAAGGACAAGGAAGAAGAGTGTTGCCTCATTTAGGTATGGATGACCAAATTCTTGTCGGTCTGTATGATGTCTGGAAGCCCGAACGCTAATGCGAAAAGGGTAAACTATCCTGGTATCTGTTATATGGCTATGAGGAAGTTATCTTCATGCAAAACTTATGGTTTACTGTAACAGATATTTTGTGTATTGATATATAGATGAATAAAAGGAAACATAAAAGTGCTGTCGCTTCGACCTTCATGCATGGACATGAAAGGAAAGCTTAATAATTAAGCCTTTTCAGTAGCCTTTAAAATATCATAGAAGAATTTATTTAAAAGTTCAGACGTCAATGTAAGATTATTGGAAAGCGTACGAGCGTACTTTGAAATTCTACAGGAGAAGGAGACAGAAATCTGGAGCTGTACACCGGTAGGAAACAGACAGTCTGTTCGTAAAGATGAAGTCGTGTTCAACACATGGTATATATCGGCTTATCCCAGGCTTGAATATCTTCTCTTCTGGTCGGTGAGAGATAAGAGAGTACTTCAGGCAGTGGGTTAATACGCGGAGGGTGAACGTGGTAGATAAAGCGTCGTAAAGGCTTGGGGGGGAAGGATTTGGTCGAGGGGCGGGGCGGTGGGGAGGGTGGGTGTTCGTCGTTACTTTTTAAATCGAGCGGGAAAAATGCCACAGTGGCAGGGGGGGGATTTCTTGGGATGTCGGCCACGAGCAGAGGGGGAAATATACGCGTCAGGTAAAATATCTGAAAGTGGTGCGGGTGTGGGTGGGCAGGGTGTGGTGGGTGGATGGCTTGGGGAGGGGAGGATTCGTAGCATTTGTTTGTTGGGGAAGAGGGGGCGAATACTGTCGCCCGGGTCGTGAGGATGAATCTGGATAAAAAAAAAAGATTCGTAGTCTATTCGTTTCTCTTGGGTCGAGGTCGAGAACAAGAAAGCGAAGGAAAGGAACGGCAGAGTGCTGCTGGAAGTAGGTAAGGCACTGCAGAGTGCTGCTGGAAGTAGGAAAAGCACTGCAAAGTGCTGCTGGAAGTAGATAAGACGCTGCATAGTGCTGCTGGAAGTAGGTAAGACACTGGAGAGTGTTGCTGGAAGTAGGAAAGGCACTGCAGAGTGCTGCTGGAAGTAGGTAAGACACTGGAGAGTGCTGCTGGAAGTAGGTAAGACACTGGAGAGTGCTGCTGGAAGTAGATAAGACGCTGCATAGTGCTGCAGGAAGTAGGTAAGACACTGAAGAGTGCTGCAGGAAGTAGGTAAGGCACTGCATAGTGCTGCAGGAAGTAGGTAAGACACTGAAGAGTGCTGCAGGAAGTAGGTAGGGCACTGCACAGTGCTGTATTGTCGCTGGAAGTACTGGAGTTACTTCGGATTTGCATAGGGACATGGCGAGCCTTTTGTTTCCAGACTGATGTTGTTTTGTTGAATACATCTTTGCTCTCAGCACGAGTATATTGAATATTCCCTGGTGGGTTTGCGTACACACTTACGACTGTTGTATTTCTTTCTAGCACGTGCCTGCAGTATATCTATTCCCTTAGACACAACAGGCTAAGATCTTAAGTTGGCTGGTTAGTGTAGATTAAAAACGATATGTAGATTATATTCTCGAACAATACTGCCTCCTAAGTAATCGTCAAAAAGTGCTTCGTGAAATCCCAGGGGATATACCGAGTACAAGAAAAGTATGAAGAAAACGTTTGATATTATAGAACTTGAGAGAAAGTAAGAAGAGAGGCTGAAGAGCAGAAGTGTTGGATCAAAAGATGCATAAGGAATGATGAGTGGCATGGCTTACACTGGGGGATGGGTGGTAGCGATGCTGAGTGAAAATATTTGTCTCGTCCTCAAGGAAGGTCAGATCAACTGTTCAAACGTCAGTTTCAAAACGTTTGCTACAGAGATAGACTGTAAACGACACATTTGATGCAGTATCTATCTCTAAAACGGTTCGTCGATAAGGACTATTCTGACTGAAAAGTCCATTATCATTATTTCCATCCTCATTTACAATATATGGTACCACGTAGCTTGATCTAACTTGGATGTATTTGCTCACACTGTATGCAGAGCCACCGATTATGCATAGAATCTCACACAGGACTTCAAACAGCAACAGACCACTGAGTCCTTGTGAGGCTGTTGGCTATGGTAACTTCCTGCGGCTTCTGGCGGCACGTAACCCAGTAGTTCGACTTGGGGACCTGCTAGTGCCAGTAGCGGTACCTGGGGACCCTTATCCCGCGTTGGCGAGGTAGCGTTAAGGATAGAGGAGTGAGCCTTAGAAGGTATATCCTCACTTGGCCCACCTCTCCGTTCCTTCTTTTGGAAAATTATAAACGGGAGGGGAGGATTTCCAGCCCCCCGCTCCCTCCCCTTTTAGTCGCCCTCAGCGACACGCAGGGAATACGTGAGAAGTATTGTTTCTCCCCTATCCCCAGGGATTATATATATACGTGTAGGAAGAGAGGAAAGTGATTGGTTCTCAGTGAATGTAGGTTTGCGGCAGGGGTGTGTGATGTCTCCATGGTTGTTTAATTTGTTTATGGATGGGGTTGTTAGGGAGGTAAATGCAAGAGTCTTGGAAAGAGGGGCAAGTATGAAGTCTGTTGGGGATGAGAGAGCTTGGGAAGTGAGTCAGTTGTTGTTCGCTGATGATACAGCGCTGGTGGCGGATTCATGTGAGAAACTGCAGAAGCTGGTGACGGAGTTTGGTAAAGTGTGTGGAAGAAGAAAGTTAAGAGTAAATGTGAATAAGAGCAAGGTTATTAGGTACAGTAGGGTTGAGGGTCAAGTCAATTGGGAGGTGAGTTTGAATGGTGAAAAACTGGAGGAAGTGAAGTGTTTTAGATATCTGGGAGTGGATCTGTCAGCGGATGGAACCATGGAAGCGGAAGTGGATCATAGGGTGGGGGAGGGGGCGAAAATTTTGGGAGCCTTGAAAAATGTGTGGAAGTCGAGAACATTATCCCGGAAAGCAAAAATGGGTATGTTTGAAGGAATAGTAGTTCCAACAATGTTGTATGGTTGCGAGGCGTGGGCTATGGATAGAGTTGTGCGCAGGAGGATGGATGTGCTGGAAATGAGATGTTTGAGGACAATGTGTGGTGTGAGGTGGTTTGATCGAGTAAGTAACGTAAGGGTAAGAGAGATGTGTGGAAATAAAAAGAGCGTGGTTGAGAGAGCAGAAGAGGGTGTTTTAAAATGGTTTGGGCACATGGAGAGAATGAGTGAGGAAAGATTGACCAAGAGGATATATGTGTCGGAGGTGGAGGGAACGAGGAGAAGAGGGAGACCAAATTGGAGGTGGAAAGATGGAGTGAAAAAGATTTTGTGTGATCGGGGCCTGAACATGCAGGAGGGTGAAAGGAGGGCAAGGAATAGAGTGAATTGGAGCGATGTGGTATACAGGGGTTGACGTGCTGTCAGTGGATTGAATCAAGGCATGTGAAGCGTCCGGGGTAAACCATGGAAAGCTGTGTAGGTATGTATATTTGTGTGTGTGGACGTGTGTATGTACATGTGTATGGGGGGGGTTGGGCCATTTCTTTCGTCTGTTTCCTTGCGCTACCTCGCAAACGCGGGAGACAGCGACAAAGTATAAAAAAAAAAAAAAAAAAAAAAAAAAAAAAAAAATATATATATATATATATATATATATATATATATATATATATATATATATATATATATATATATATATATATATATATATGCAATCAACTTGTAATGATTGTTGCTAGATGCACGTCATGAGGCGTTGTGTGCTTGCGTAATTTCAGGTAATATTAAAACAATAACTGTGCAAGCAGTAATCCGTTTGGGAGTGCGATCTTGTCTCCATCGTTCTTACTGGCAATATTCAACATCACTTTGACTCGTGACCAGATCAACCAAATGTTTGATGATGCAAGAATTATATTTCAGAATTTCTTGGCTTATGCTAAATGCTTCTTCTGTCAAGATAATGTTTGAAATGTGTTTATGGAAAGAAATATGGCCATTTACGTCCGCCAGACTTAAGGTGTATCAAGATGTATATAGTAGTAATTGTGTGTGTGTACACATAGGAGTAATGACGTAGTGCATATATATATATATATATATATATATATATATATATATATATATATATATATATATATATATATATATATATATATATATATATATACAGTAATCAGAAATATTAATTAAACACACACGCACACACACACACACCTCATCTATCTTGAGTATACATAGCATAAGTTAGCAGAAGTTAGAGAGTTAATCAACTGGGCAGATGATCAGCAAAAGAAATTCTAAGATAGCACAGTGATATAAACAACAGATTCAGTATGTGATTAATAGATTAACGAATTAAATAGAGTGATCAGTATTTGATTTGTAACACAGACTTCACATCACACGTTAGATGAAGACCAATTTACGTATGGGATATTGAAAAGGTAGAATAATTGTATTTATACCTAAATCCTCACTACATCATGTCATATATTCAGTAAATTTGCATGTTAATACAAACCTAATCTGTACAGCAATAAGGAACTAATTCGGTCCGATAATACGGAACTCATGCTTTGGTTTGGGGTAAGTGACGAGAAATGTATGACGCACAAACCGATAGCTTTAAGACGTCACTAATATTGATTTGTCCTTAGTATCGCAGAGCTCCGGGGGATGTCTGGCGTGTAAGAAAGTAATGCAGCTTGGCTTCGTCTCCCTGGCAACACGTCATGGAGAGAAGGCGGATATGCCATTTGAAAACAACGTTTGCTCCACAGAGCATACACACATTGTGTATGAATTCTTATTCAACGCAGGTATGACTCTCAGTGGACCTCGTCGTCAAAGATCCACACGTAGCAAAAGTTTTCACACTGGCGTGTCCGTTGGCCTCACTGATTTTATCATACTGGGTAAAGTGTAGCGGTGTGTCTTTGGCCCCACTGATTTTGTCACTGGATAAAGTGAAGTTTGGCGGCACCACATTCAGTTGTCAGTCAGTGTGTTGTTTACCACAGAGCAATAGTGATGTGTGGAGTGGAACATCTTAAACCTACTTTACCAAGGAATAAAGATGTGTAATTTGAAGTTATCATTACAACATGTATGACTAGTGGCTCTGGTAACGTAAACTGTTATCTTTCAGTTTGCTGCGTGGAAGACGTTATGTCGGGATGGTATGTTTCCCGTCCATTTGGATTCAATACACACCCGTCTTGCTGAAGCCTAGAGACATAGTGATTTCGAGCTGAGGGAGAGAGAGAGAGAGAGAGAGAGAGAGAGAGAGAGAGAGAGAGAGAGAGAGAGAGAGAGAGAGAGAGAGAGAGAGAGAGAGAGAGAGAGAGAGAGAGAGAGAGAGAGAGAGAGAATACACGCATAGATGATGATGAAGACATAGATGAATATTCAGGTTATGATCAATACCTCACAGGATAAACCTCATTGTCTCTGAATTAACATAAGTGATGAGGAGTTGCAGCTTGAAGACGCACCCGGGAGAGAGAGAGAGAGAGAGAGAGAGAGAGAGAGAGAGAGAGAGAGAGAGAGAGAGAGAGAGAGAGAGAGAGAGAGAGATTGACTTCTGCGTTTGCCTTGTTCATGCCAGTGTTGTTTGACCTGGTGATACCAGGAAGATATTGAACAAATAGGACGAAGCGATCCGACATAGATCCCTGAAGATAAGATCCTCAATACAGCGGATCTAATCCTACTCAATAGAGTTGATAGGAAAATATGTTCTTATATCTGATTAAGTTAGGGATTTTCAGAAAGCCAGCACACGTCGTGGTTGAATATCTTCAAGTGTTTTTTTTTTTTTTTCATTTCCAGAAAGATAACAAGATAGTCCTGTTCTCTTTAAATGATATCAGTGACGTGCTGAGATACCGGAACTGATTTCTATTCACTTTGGTCTTCAAACGAGAATCTAATTCAACAATAAGAAGCGAGAAATGTACGTCGCTGCTACAGGCCTTTTCTTAAGATGTATTCTAAGCGACTCTTTCGGAAGCTAACTTGGGAGTTTATAGACTTTTAACATATAAAGATTATCATTACGGCTCTTTCCCTTACAGGACGTGATGAACCGGCAATAACAAGATCTGCTCATCTTTTATGTTTACATCCTGAAGAAAAGATCTCCGAACATCAGAGAGCCTCCGACTTACTCCCCCATCATATGAAGTCATTATCTAGTTTGCCTTCCTTTGAAAATCTAAGCTTGTTGCTGTTAAAGACTCACTACGCCCAGTCCTGTGCGGTCTCTCGTTTTAAGACATGCCTTAGTCCATTCCTTGGGGTGTGTGGATCACATTTTTAGCACTGTGTTTTGTCTTAATTGAAAATAATGTCTTTCTTTAAGGGCATGTACCAGTAAGCTTCAATAAAAGTCATTCACGAAGCATAGATAATGGTTATCCCCATTTCTATCTAATGATGGAGCCCAGACTATGCATGCCAAACGTGTTGCTGATTTAGAAGGTGGAGATCCGGTGACGCAATTGAAAAGATGTTGAAAACATGCCTGATATGTTAGATTTCATCACTTCTCCCAGTGAAACTGATTGTAAGTAATATTCCGCATGATCCACAAATGTTCTTAAAGAGTCACATTGCATGAGACCTTCATATAAAAGCAGCATATTCTTTCGAGTCAACATACGTGTGTTAGACTTTCGGAAAACTGGCATGGCATAGCTGTAAGAGCCGGGTGTGGATTTGTTTCCTAACCCCTTACAGATTACGGCTAATCTCCACCGCACCTGATGGGCATTCGTAAGGCTCCTGGGGAGTGTCATAAAGAAGGCTGGAGATTTGGGGAAGGTTTCCAGATATAAGTGAGAAAGTAACCCCGTTTTACCGTGGGGCTTGTATTACATGAGTTGACGTGATGAAGACGGACATCAGGAGGCCTCATTGGTCCACGACTGGGTTGTCTGGTAAAAAGAAAATAAGTTTAACTTGACAAGAACATGTAATTCCGTTCAGCAGTGTTTTTTAAGCTATCACTGACTCCTCGCTATTTTCAGCTCTGTGTGTGTGTGTGTGTGTGTGTGTGTGTGTGTGTGTGTGTGTGTGTGGTTACCTCTTTCAGCCATGAGCTGATCTCAAGCAAACCTTTAATGCACCTTTAAGGCACCGGAATGGATACTGCTCCTCTTGGCTTCCCCTTCCCAAAGGCCTCTTGATTCCTGGCGAGTCCAGCCAGAGCTGCGGATGGCCTGTTGGCTCACTGTCATGCTGCCAGTGTGGGTTAAAACACACTCAGTCATGTGTGTTTCCTAAGCATAAGACGTGGATAGTTATCTTCCAAGACCAAACTATTTATAATTCTTGGATAGACTACGGGTCCCTTTTCCTTTTTTATTTACTGTTGTATAACTGTATCTATCCTGATCTTTATTTACTGTTGTATAACTGTATTAAGAAGTATCTATCCTGATCTTTAAAAGACTGCAGATGCTTTTGAAAAGGAGTGCGTGAGCCAGACAAACCATCGAATCTTTAAATTCTTGGATATTTCGTATATCATGATATGTCTGCGGTCTAATGTCTAATCTCTCGCGACGCATTCTATGAAAAAGAAGCAAGAGCTACGATAATGGAGTCTTAACACACACACACACACACACACACACACACACACTTACACACACACACACACACACACTTAGTTCCTCAGTCTTGAACGAGCTGCATGCACTCAACAAGGCATATTATGCCCTGGTCCCACAAACTAGGACTGCTCCTCATTTCTCATTGGGACGCTCTCTCATAGTGGGTTGTCGTCTTATAATCTGGGAAGGTAATGAAATCTTATTGCCTCTCTAGATTTCAATTTCCGCTTCTTTACGGGGTTTAATTTCAATCGCGTTGCCCCGCATGCGGGCAACGTCTCCCACCCACGGAGTCTTTCATTCGCAATTTCTTTCGTGTTTTCGCCCGCGTCTGTTTTTCTTCGACCCTCTGTGTGCGGAGCTCTCGTGCGTTGAATGAAACCGAGAGATCAGTTTGTTGTCTCTCAGCGAAGCTGTTCATGCGGCCCAACTGATACGTCAACATGTCACTTGTGTACACTGACGAACAACATTTCATCCCAGTGAGTGTTGTCTGTGAATATACCATGTGATATTGATCTTTAGGTTGAATATACCATGTGATATTGATCTTTAGGTTGAATATACCCTGTGATATTGATCTTTAGGTTGAATGTACCCTGTGATATTGATCTTTAGGTTGAATGTACCCTGTGAAATTGATCTTCAGGTTGAATATACCATGTGATATTGATCTTTAGGTTGAATATATCCTGTGATGTCGATCTTTAGGTTGAATATACCCTGTGATATTGATCTCTAGGTTGAATATACCATGTGATATTAATCTTTAAGCTGAATATACCATGTGATATTGATCTTTAGGTTGAATGTACCATGTGATATTGATCTTTAGGTTGAATATACCCTGTGATATTGATCTTTAGGTTGAATATACCATGTGATATTGATCTTTAGGTTGAATATGCCATGTGATATTGATCTTTAGGTTGAATATACCATGTGATATTGATCTTTAGGTTGAATATACCCTGTGATATTGATCTTTAGGTTGAATATACCATGTGATATTGATCTTTAGGTTGAATATGCCATGTGATATTGATCTTTAGGTTGAATATGCCATGTGATATTGATCTTTAGGTTGAATATGCCATGTGATATTGATCTTTAGGTTGAATATACCATGTGATATTGATCTTTAGGTTGAATATACCCTGTGATATTGATCTTTAGGTTGAATATACCATGTGATATTGATCTTTAGGTTGAATATACCATGTGACATTGATCTTTAGGTTGAGTATACCATGTGATATTGATCTTTAGGTTGAATATTAAAGATATCAGGTTCCGTTGTTCATCATGCATTAATCCTGCGATTAATTGGTTTACGTATTCAATTTTATTTCAATAGAGAGATGTTGCAGTATTGTCAGATCTGCGTCTTTAAGCTCGGTAGGAAATATATGTATGTTTGCACACTTTGTTTTCGAATCTCATAATTTCATCAAATATTCAAGAAATTAATTCAGTCTCGGTGAGATTGAACCTTTCATGATAGTCACTTCATGTTTGGAGATGGAGCTGAACAACACGTAAGTACGTAAATACATAACACATCTTAATCTTTACCTCTGATAGGTAACATGGCATTCATACTTGGCATGGACAGATGTCCTTTACGTTTCAAAAAAACAACCTCACGTCTGATTCCCAAGATGAAATTGCATTTCATCTTGAGCATAGGACGTACTGAGTAGTGTTAGGCATCTCATCAACGTCTGTCTTACACTGGGAGATGGAGGTCATTGGGCTGATTTAGATATTTCCATACTTACATATCATGCATTAAGAAATATGGCTCGTTAAAGGCTGTTAAGGCTTGGGATTGATTGGAGCCAAATCATGCAATCTTAGATATACCCATGTTTACATCTTAGATACCGAGTTAGATTACTATATATATATATATATATATATATATATATATATATATATATATATATATATATATATATATATATATATATATATATATATATATAACGAATCACCTCGGTGATGCATGTTCTTGTGTCTACATATTCAGCTGTTTCAGGAAGGGTGATTAGGAAATGTGATATTCCATAGAGAAGGTTAGATTGCACGTTCATACTTTCCGTGGAGACGTTCTCCCGATGTCCTCTCCCCCACCAGACAATTAAGCTTCGTGACACTTAATGCCTTCTGCAGTGGGGTGAGGAAGGGAGGGGATGGGGGAAGATGGTGCCTCAGGGCCGTGTCCAGATCAATGGTGATACATTGGATTCAGCCAAACATCCCGGAAGCACGAACATGACGCCTAGAATTTACGGTGGTCGAAAGATTCAGTTAGACCAGGTAATATATATATATATATATATATATATATATATATATATATATATATATATATATATATATATATATATATATATATATATATATATATATATATATATATATATATATATATATATATATATATATATATATATATATATATATATATATATATATATTATATATATATTATATATATATTATATATATATTATATATATATTATATATATATTATATATATATTATATATATATTATATATATATTATATATATATTATATATATATTATATATATATTATATATATATTATATATATATTATATATATATTATATATATATTATATATATATTATATATATATTATATATATATTATATATATTATATATATATTATATATATATATATATATATATATATATATATATATATATATATATATATATATATATATATATATATATATATATATATATATATATATATATATATATATATATATATATATATATATATATATATATATATATATATATATATATATATATATATATATAGATATACCTTTTATGCGGTAATCGGGAGCGCTTACCGCTAGGTGATGGTCATAGCCTAGCAGTTAGCGTTCCCGACTACGACGAAAAAGGTCTTGGGTTCGAATCCTGGCTGTTGGAGGGTATTATGTGTTCTGTGAAAGAGCATGTTCATGTGCACTATATTCATGTATAAACGCAACAAGATACAGGGGATCCTGAAGAAATTCATGGTAGGATCTTATTATATCTCCAGTCATTCAAAGTTCAGTATATTTGATTTTTAGTTTAGGAAAAGAAAAGTAAAGAAAAGAAAACAAATGAGCGCGAGTTTTCGACTGGCGAACATCACTGTCGACGACACCAGGGCATAACGTGGTATGCACACACACACACACACACACACACACACACACACACACCATGATGTGTGGTGCCACCGCCTGAACTACGACTAGGGCGGGTTCACTCTGCTGTCTAAGTCACTCCCACATTCAGGAGGATCGTATTCACAGTTCTAGTATCTCTCTCTCTCTCTCTCTCTCTCTCTCTCTCTCTCTCTCTCTCTCTCTCTCTCTCTCTCTCTCTCTCTCTCTGAGGTGGCGAGCGCAACGCGCTGGCCCTGTCGCCTTGGCAGTAAACTTGTCGTTGGTTCTCTCTCTCTCTCTCTCTCTCTCTCTCTCTCTCTCTCTCTCTCTCTCTCTCTCTCTCTCTCTCTCCTGCTTTCATTGTCTCAAGCCAGTGGCTTTGACATCCAACAGAGTCGCAGTTAGTCACGTAAGGAGCCTCTTGTCTGGACGAGAATGAAGTGATTAAGTTGAATCTTTAATTGCTCGACGTAGTTCAAGAAAAATCACGAATACCATCGAGTGTCGAATATGAAGATGAAAAAATGCTGACTTGAATTTTGTATGTGTTTACCTCAAGGACATTCCACGATGCTCCTACCTACCTGCCCGAAGATGCACTCCTTCCATTAACAGGGGAAATACAGACTCCTTTGGAGGGAGAAGTTCCCTTTGATAAAACTCTACTCCCATTCGTAGAGGTTCGCTAAAGGTGACCTTTTTTCTTCACTCGCGGCGTAAGCTCGAGCAGTCGGAGTCCGGTAACGCCGGCTAATATACATGCGACCAACGAGAGAAAGGGACAAACAAGAGAGTCTTTTTAAGGTCAGCTGGTCGTGATGTCAGATTGTAGACCGCGCCACACTGGGAATACTGCCAGGTAGAAACTGTTCTTTCTTCAGTCATCCGCTGACACTTGTCCATCTCCCTTTTTTCTCTTTCCATAAGACCAACGGTTCAAATACCAGGGATATTTGAGAGTTTACGGGGTCAGTGAATATCCCTTTTCCCCCATTCCGCTGGAAGGATCTTGGAATTCTTCGTTCCACCCTACGCCTCCCCGCACGTAGGGTAGACATGGCGGGTCCTGAATACGTCGTGTGAGACGATCAAGGAGGCGGGACTGACCGCTCGCCCTCAAGCCTAGTGCGTCGGTGTTCGTCTTAATGAAAATATCGAGTCGTGGGAGCAAGTCGGAGACTCCCGTGGTGAGCGTTCCTGCCCGTGACGCATTCACGGGCCCGCCCAGGGCCGAGCGAGCGTAGTGTTCGAATCCAGGTTGCGGCAGTCGGTCCACAGCCACCCCAGCTGTTCATCCGTATCATGGGGTTGGTCGATGAATTGGATGGAGTCGTGGGAGCAAGTCGGAGACTCCCGTGGTGAGCGCTCCTGCCCGTGACGCATTCACGGGCCCGCCCAGGGCCGAGCGAGCGTAGTGTTCGAATCCAGGTTGCGGCGGTCGGTCTACAGCCACCCCAGCTGTTCATCCGTCCCATGGGGTTGGTCAATGAATTGGATGGAGTCGTGGGAGCAAGTCGGAGACTCCCGTGGTGAGCGTTCCTGCCCGTGACGCATTCACGGGCCCGCCCAGGGCCGAGCGAGCGTAGTGTTCGAATCCAGGTTGCGGCAGTCGGTCCACAGCCACCCCAGCTGTTCATCCGTCCCATGGGGTTGGTCGATGAATTGGGTGCTTGAGCGACGTCTTGGTAAAACAGTTTTAGATAAATGGAAAGTAGATGAGCGGATGGACAGTCCTGTGTCAGATGTAGCAGAGGAGGTTGATTTCCATCCCTTAAGCTGCTTATGTTATGATGCCGTCGAGCAAAACCAAAGACTGATTGCCTAATGCCGAAGGTGTCTGATCGCGTAATACCAAAGGTGTCTGTTTTACGTATATTTTTCTTTGACGAGAATACGCAGCTTCTAGCCATCTTGTCTTTGCTATGGTCATGAAAGCACTGGATGACATCTAGGCTCCTAATGAGGTGCTTCTACCATTGCCATTATCTCTCTCTCTCTCTCTCTCTCTCTCTCTCTCTCTCTCTCTCTCTCTCTCTCTCTCTCTCTCTCTCTCTCTCTCTCTCTCTCGCTCTCTGTTACTGATTAATAACTCATCCTCTAATGATTGATAACTCTCATCATCTAATGACTGATTAATAACTCATCCTCTAATGATTAATTAATAACTCATCCTCTAATGATTAATTAATAACTCATCCTCTAATGATGGATTAATAACTCATCCTCTAATGATTGATTAATAACCCATCCTCTAATGATTGATTAATAACCCATCCTCTAATGATTGATTAATAACCCATCCTCTAATGATTAATGACTCTCATCCTCTCATGATTAATAACTCCCATCTATACTTTATACTTAATCTTCTCATTTGATCTCTTCAGATTTTCTTGTGACTTTCTAAACTAAAGATCCTCTTCTGCCTAATGTATAACCTGTAAAATTGAAAGCTCCTTTCCCTCTGATCTAGTTCGTCCTATTCCCTAACATTAGCTTGGCCATAACAGTGATGCGAAGCCTGGTATGCCGGCGGTGCGTTTTAGGTCAGTATGGGGGAAAAAAAAAAAGAAAAGAAACCGAGTGATGAATATAGTTAAAAGGTTCACATTCCTACCACCCTGAGAGAGGCGCCCACCACCACATAACACGAAGCTTGAGGATCTCTCACACCGCAGATGAAATATGAAACCCGGAACTCGCTCAACCATCGATTATCGATAGATAAGGACAAACGAACAGGAAGGGGTGAATAGAAAAAAGAAAATGCTTGATACTTCCTGTGGAAGGCTGAGAACCTGTCTCACACACACACACACACACACACACACACACACACACACACACACACACACACAAGTCACCCCCAACACACAAGAAAATGCTTAAGAGTTTGAAGGGTCCACAATTCATCAAGCCTCTTTTTTTTTTTTTTGCTTTTTTGTGCCACTAAGGTGAATGGGTGGACGTGGAGTGTGTGAGGCAACACCTCTCTCTCTCTCTCTCTCTCTCTCTCTCTCTCTCTCTCTCTCTCTCTCTCTCTCTCTCTCTCTCTCTCTCTCCAGTGAGATACCTTTGAGATCATACGTTGGATTATGCCTTTTTTTTCTTTCTTTTTTTTTCTTTTTTTTTTTTTTTGAGATGACTACGATCTGGGAAGGGGGGAGATCTCTGGATTTCAAAGCAGTTGCCGAGGATGTCGCTAAATTTCCGTGAAGTAAGTTGTGCTCGAGTCGAGGCGAGCCATGCGATGAGGGTGGCTGGTAGTTCACGTCTGCAGCTGAAACGTGGATGTTATAATAACCAGTCAGCACAAGGAGGTTCGTTGTCGCCAAGGTTTAAGCCCGTTGGAATGATCTTGGAGGACGCAAGATAGATAAGAAGAGGATATGAAAAACACAGTCGGAGCCTAAATGTAACTTTACTGATGAAAAGACAAAAAGGAAATGTATGAGCAAGTATATTGAAAGTCGCTGGTATGTATGGTAAACCCCAGTGTTATGCTAGTGGTGGAAGTAGGTGGTTGGCCCTAGTGTTACACTAGTGGTGGAATAAGTGGTTGGCCCTAGTGTTATACTAGTGGCGGAGGTGGGCGCACTGGGCACCAGGTTGAAGAACACGTACATACATGGCGATATAAAGGTGAAAGTGGATAGTATAGAGGACATAATGACTAACATACGGGATAGGATGGCTAGGCTGCCTGCATGAGAAGGATGTATTCCAGAAGAGAGTGGCAACGATGCACTTGACTGAAAGCCTTACCTGGACCGAAAGGAAAAAAACAAGGATCTGTATACTGAAATAATCTTCCGCTCTGTGACCATTGATTTTCCCCTCCTCTCTAACTTGTCCCTTCGCTCGGATCCTGATCCATGCAGACGTGGTTCTCTGAAGCAGACCCTCCGCTCGTCTGACAGCACTGATCCTTCACCTCTGCAACCCGAAGTGCAAATTACCGCCCTCTCTCTATCATCGTATATTGAATAAGTGGTTCCTCTCGCTCTCCTTTGATATTATGTGCCCCAAAGAGGAGGCAATCACTCTCCTTTCTTACTCTGTTCTCTCCATTTCAGTCTTTCACCTGGTTAAATTTCTTACCTCAGTGCTTCTTTTATTTCTGTTTTATGTGGCCTTTCGTTCAAAGAGGAAATTGTTGTTTCTGTTACTTTCCTCACCATATATATATATATATATATATATATATATATATATATATATATATATATATATATATATATATATATATATATCTTTTCTTTTAAACTATTCGCCATTTCCCGCGTTAGCGAGGTAGCGTTAAGAACAGAGGACTGGGCCTTTTTTGGAATATCCTCACCTGGCCCCCTCTGTTCCTTCTTTTGGAAAATTAAAAAAAAAAAAGAGGGGAGGATTTCCAGCCCCCGCTCCCTCCCCTTTTTGTCGCCTTCTACGACACGCAGGGAATACATGGGAAGCATTCTTAATCCCCTATCCCCAGGGATAATATATATATATATATATATATATATATATATATATATATATATATATATATATATATATATATATATATATATATATACACAAAAAAAAATTACACAAGTAGTGAGTGTACATAAGATACAGGTAAAATCACAAGGAAACGGAAAATACGACGTGTCAAAGGCTTTCGTATAATTACATGATCAGGACTGAATACGGATAGAGAGAACAAGAATATGATACACTTGCCGCCACTGGGCGGGGCCAGCAGATGATGAATTAAGGAACAGGTGAAGGGATCAGGGCTCAGGTCACCCTCGACCACCCTCACCTCTTTCAGGTTACAAACTCAGGTTAGCTTGAGTTAAAAAACAAAAAAGTTCTCTTATAAGATTACCTTATTTCTAGAAAGAAATGTTTTTTCATTCGTATTGATTTATTTCCTGTGTTTGATGAGAGACGATTGAACAGTATTTCTATCCATTACTGAGTTATTTTATGCGATAAGCGTTCTACTTCTCCAGTCAATTTATTGATTAAATTCTTTAAGGTGGACAAATATTGCTTAAGATTCTTGACCATACCTAACCTATTTTTATGTTGTTTAACCCTACCAGTTTAACCTTGTTTAATCTTACCACTTTAATCATTGTAAAACCGATCACAACCTTTACAGGGTATGTTGTACACACAGCCCCTCTGAGTAGTTAGAAAATTTCTGATGAGACTTTCCCCGACAGTATTAATATTGCTGAATACTGCATTGATATTAAACGTTTTCAAGAAAATAGGAAAATTCAGCCAGTTCCCACAATAGGGTAATACGAACAAATATGTGTTCACGAATGGTTCTTTAGCTCGAACATTGTAGTAAGACTTTCTTGCTAGAAAGTCTTTATGTTTTAACTCCTTTAGGATGTAAGTGTCAGTTTGATATAGATGTCTCCAGCATGGGTTGATATGTGTCTTTTGTTTTCATTCAGTGAGGGATTGTGAGTTCTCTCATATCCTCCAGGTTACGCTAATCTAACAACCGTATCTCTCTCTCCCTTTGGCTCTTGTTTACACGAGTGTTCTCCCCAGACTATGGAAGTTCTTTCTCTCTCATTTCCGATGAAGTTCGAGTGTCGTAACAGTACACCCGCACGACACATTACGGAATTTTTTGCTGGATCATCAGTTGTTACAGAAAGTTCCATTGTTTTTAAAACTATTTGGAAGAGCAATAATAGTGTCACCCACTAAATTGACCTTCAGATGGGTTCTTCGGCGGCCAGACTTTCCAAGTGCCGAAGTGAGACTCCACCAAAGCGACGTCTAAACAATAAGGAGGAGAGGTAGGATGAAAAAAAACAAAAAAATAGGGCCTTGGCCTCAGCAATATGAGATGCCTTTCCAAGGGATGAAACGCTGCCTCGATTTCTGTAGCACAGACACGATCCGTCCACAGGTCTATATCACAGACATGCAAGCCACGTTCCGTTACATCCGCCCCCAGGCGACGGACTTGTACTTACAAGCGATCACAAAAGTGTGTAAACAGCACTACACCATCAACAGGATCGTGTAACTTAACAGTCGACTTAACCTTGTTTTAGAGACGTGACCTGTCTCGATAGTAAAGGAGGAGCAACACTCACGTCTTCCACAAGAAACAATCACATCCCCTTCTGATATTAGGAGTGGCAGTTTCTGATCATGTATCGAGGCGACGGGTCCTTTTTTTCTTTTCAGAGTTTCTACACCAAGTGTGTTGGTTGAGGTCTCTATAATACGTAATGTATTTCCTCGTACTTCCAAACACTTAGCAATGTTCTCTCTAGGAGATGTAAGGGGCTCGAGTTATTTCTTGTAGACATAACATCAAAAATACGTATAACCTGCTGGTATCTGCGCGTTCATAGATGACCTGTTTAATTCATGTATCTGTTAATGTGCTTTGAAATATTACAGTTAAAATGCTGATGGTTTTACCATTATCTGCTCTTCAGTCATTAATTATATTGATATATGTATGGATCATATACTACTTTTTTTTTCTATTTTCAGTCTTTCTTTAATTTTTTTTTCATGATGTTTTCATTAGTCATATCTCAGAATCTCTCATATACATTTCTTTTCCTTTTTCAGTCCGCTCCATAGCGCTGGCGCACTTCGAAATTACGGTAAGCTTAAATCATGTATGGTTAACTATCTTTTTCTTTCTTGAACTTCAAAATATCTTCACAAAGACTTCTTGAAGCAGATCCAGGAGCATACAGAATCTGACACTCGTAAACATGAACAAAACATATTCATTACTTCATGTTACGACACCCTCTTAGAAAGCTCTTGTGATGGAACAGCTATCTAGAGTAGAAGTCTGAATTCTAAACTGTTTTTTTTCTTTCGTGAAGAATGACTACCAGACTCTCAGCTTCGTGGACACACACTGACCAGTTCTGTCCATTTGATCTAAGGCGATCATCGCTGTCTAGGCGGAGGGAATCTGATAGTTTAAGGGCAGATACACAGTTCTATCCATTAGATCTAAGGCGATCATCGCTGTCTAGGCGGAGGGAATCTGATAGTTTAAGGGCAGATACAACATGTTGTTCTTGGGTTGGGATCGAGTCTTCAAGTTGTTCTTGGGTTGGGATCGAGTCTTGATTCATAGCTCTGCCAGAGAGGGGCACTCATAGGGAGTATCTCCTTCCCTTGTGAGGACCATGAGGTATGCCTTCTGTTTTTTTTTGTGATGGCCTGACTAACTTTATATCTTTTGAGTTCCCTTTTAAACACACTGTATCACACTGGCAACATTTCTTCCATTGCAGCTGAGGTTTTGCTCCTCTTATCATTTCCGTAAGTTTTCAGGAATATACAGTTTTCTTGTTTCACGGCTTATGTGATTTTGTTTATTCTCTAAGGTACCTCTCTCTCTCTCTCTCTCTCTCTCTCTCTCTCTCTCTCTCTCTCTCTCTCTCTCTCTCTCTCTCTCTCTCTCTCTCTCTCTCTCTATCTATCTATCTATCTATCTATCTATTTATCTATCTATTTATACATCTATCTCTCTTTCTTTACACACACACACACACACACACACACACACACACACACACACACACACACACACACACACACACACACACACACACTTTTAGGCCGTTAATAATGTCAATGAGGTAGGGAGCAGTATACGCCCTCCTCGTGCAAATAGGTAGCTACGCCATACAAATAGATAGACAGTACTGCTCATACGCCTCTGTGTTCCTTGCAGCTTTCTTAGCTATTATCGAATGCTTGCTCCTAACTCATCAAACATTATGATCTTCCTCCGTTGCTATACAGATGTGGTGATCACACAGCAACCCTAGTGATAATAGCAGAAGCACACTGGTGTCGTATTTCAGACAAGGACCACTGCTTCAGTATGTCTTGGTGTCGTATTTAACACAAGGACCACAGCTCCAGCATGTCCTGGTGTCGTATTTAAGACAAGAACCACTGCTCCAGCATGTCCTGGTGTCGTATTTAACACAAGAACCAATGCTCTAGCATGTCCTGGTGTCGTATTTAAGACAAGAACCAATGCTCCAGCATGTCCTGGTGTCGTATTAACACAAGAACCAATACTCTAACATGTCCTTGTATCGTATTTCATCCCTGCTGTAGCATGTATTCAATAATCGGATTACAGCACTCTTGGGAGCTTGTGACGACAAGCCAGCGGCCGTGTCACAACACATCTTCCTTCAGAGATCCTCTTTGTTTCACCATCACGTTTCACATGCTGTTTCTCCTCCGTCTTTCAGTGTATTCCTCGTTCCATGTCTTCCTTGCTCTACCGTGTTGATACCTACGGAGGTCGCTCATCCTGCCTGGACGCATTCGTCCCTCAGAACACCCCCATCGGCTTTTTTTTTTTGGGGGGGGGGATATGAATGTCAACTTACATCCCTCATGATGGGTCGATGGCTTTTGTCCGCTGTGCCAGCCAGAAGAGCATCTCATGTGTCACACAAAGGTCAAGGTAGACACGTACATCATTCAGAAAGTTCGCTTGGCTCCTCTGACTTCAGGCATCCAAACGTGTAGGAGAAAGGGGGAACATTTACAAAGGGATGAAGGATTTCAGCTGCGAGCCTCAAGCTTCGTGAAAGTGTACATTAAATTTCCCACTTTTCTTTTTTTTTTTTCTACGTAAAACTTGGTCATAACTTGGCAAACTTGCGAACTGTTGACCCTTGGGTGCCAGCTGAATGCTCTGGCGTTTTTTTGTCAAGATTCGTTTATATTTCTCAAACTCTCTTTTTCGTATGATAACCCAAGTTCCTTCATATGAATTTATGCGATCTCTTTCCACCACAGTTGCATACACAGCAGATCAAGGAGAAAAAAAAGGGTAATACAGTGGATGTTATAAACTTAAAAAGAGCTCGTATATGATATGCAGGAATTGACATATATGGCTTCTTACATCTCGCCAGCCACTTGCAGTGAAAATGGTAGCTCGAACATGTTCAGTGGCGTCATCTTCGACTAAAACAAGCTTGGTCACTCTTACGTAAAGGGAAGTCGAACATCGAATGTTGCTCAAAAGGTTAATTCCCTCTGTGTATACGTAGGTTTTAACCTGTTGTAACCAAGACTGCTAAATCATTGGGGTGGTTATACCACTGATGCATCAGTGGGTTGGTCATGCCACTGACACATCACTGGGTTGATTATGCCACTGAGACATCATTGAGTTGGTTATACCACTGGGACATCAATGGGTTGGCCATGCCACTAGTTCCTCAGCATTGTTGTGAATCAGCTGAGGAAGGAATTTGGGTTGTTCTCAGCAAACCCACGCCTTCGCTCACTGTCGCCACGCGAGATAAGCACAAAGTATGGGATAAGAACTCTGTTAAAGGTTTGGTTTTCCTTGCGTCTGTGAGGTTGGGGAACAGAAACTAATCTGAGAACTGGAATTGCTTTCCAGGTGCGATTTTTCTTCGTTACCCACTTTTAGCCTCGGCACAGTAGCACACGACTGGGTTGCAAGCGTACCTGAGGTCACTCAACAACACAGGAGTGTACGCACGGCTGGTCCAGGGAGGAGTAAGACTGGTGCACGGAGGAAGGACTTTGATATTCTACCACAAGTGGGATGTGGCTGGAAGTAGGTGACTACCAGACATGTTGATGGTGGAAACAGATGTCGACCCCGGTTGGCAGCGGAGAGGTGATGCAGTTGGTGGCAGGGAGGGAATGCGGTCACACGCAGGTGGTTGGAGGCGTAGATGGACGGGAGTAAAGAGGGAGGGAGGGAGAGGGGTCATGGTGGTGGTGGACGGTGAAACTCTTGATACAGGTGATGATGACGGAGGATCTTGTAAAGGGACGGTCTCACACAAACACTAATACTAGTGGGAACGAAGACTCTGACGCACACACATAACGGTGGGGACAGAAGGCTAGCATCGAGTGGTAGTGGGAAGTACAGGCACAAGACACAGATGATGATGGCAGTGGAGGTGGTGGAGGCTGTGGTGGTGGTGGTAGAAAAGTGTATAGAACGGACGAGGTTCGGCGGAGATGGTGGCTTACCACGCAGATGGCAATGAGCGGATGGAAGAGTTGCAAGATGCGATGGCGGCGCGAGCTGGGATATCAACACGAGCGGGTTTTGGAAGATGGAAGTCTCACACGGGTGTTTGTGAAGCGAGGAGGTAAAGACGGCTTAAAATATGTGGTGGGAGAGGAGGCTTGGGGGACTGTCGTACGTAACGGTGATGGTGAATAAGGCTAGTCTAACTTAGTGTTTTTTTAGAGAGGAAACCCCGAGTCTGACAGTGATGGTGCTGGTGTATCGTAGATGGTATTGGTTACTAGAGTTTAACACATGTGGCATGGGTGAGGAATGGGGATCAACCACAGGTGGCTGTGGTTGTGAGAGGTCTGAAGGTAGGAGTCTTAAGCCAGGCGATGATATGGGGGAGATCTGAGCGTATACGCCAGGAGGCGCTGATGAGAGCTGGGAGTTGAGCACATTGCCGTGAGTGCTGATGGTGAGGGACAGTTGGCTCACACCAGGGGTGAGGTGTGAGGTGGGGTGAGGGTGGACGCCAAGAACTTAATACACTTTATCCTGGAGGAAAGTCAGCATCAACGTGACACACTGAACTTCACAGGACTGATAGACCTGACTTCCATAAGTTCCTGGTGGTCGGAGAGAGCCGGGACAACCACCTCCCGTTGCCGTGGGAACGAGATGCTTGCTTCTCATACGCCTAATTTCCCATTGGAAGATGAAAGCCTGGTATCATCAGACACACTGCCTCCGCCTTAGTTTTAGAGATTCATTAGTGACCTTGCTCGCTCCGTGTCTGGCTCATCATTTGTACTGATATGCCTGGCCGTCACGAAAATTCTCTCTCTCTCTCTCTCTCTCTCTCTCTCTCTCTCTCTCTCTCTCTCTCTCTCTCTCTCTCTCTCTCTCTCTCTCTCTCTCTCTCTCTCTCACCGTCCATGGAGGTTTATATATATATATATATATATATATATATATATATATATATATATATATATATATATATATATATATATATATATATGTATATATATATATATATATATATATATATTTGTTTGTTGGTTTGTGTATGTGTGTTTAACTTCTCCAATAGTGTATTAATATCAAAAGAAGAAACAGAGGCAGGGACTAAAGAAGGATATTGCCTTTAATGCTTAGTCTTTTTTTTTTCTTTTTTTACGCTACCTCGCTTACACGGGAAATAGCGAACACGCATGAAAGAGAAGTCTGCCGTTTCCCGCGTTAGCGAGGTAGCACCAAAAATAGAAGAAGAATAGCAGCATTTGGCCACATCCATTCTCTAGCTGTCATGTGCAATGCACCGAAACCACTGCCCCCTGCCCATAACCAGCCCCCGCAGACCTTTTTACATAGTTTCCCCTGGCCTCTTCACACGCCCTGACCCAGTCCTTTGACAGCGAGTCGCCCCCTGTGTACAACATCGTTCCAATTTACTCTATCCCGTGCACGCCTTTCCTGCATGTTCAGGCTTCAACCACTCGGATTTTTTTTTTTTTCACTTCATCTTTCCGTCTCTGATTTGGTCTCCCCGTTCTCCTTGTGCCCTCCACTTCTGACAGACATATATCCTCTTTTGTCAGCCTCAACTGAATCATTCTCTTCATATGTCCAAACCATTAACATATCATTTTCAACACATTCACTCTCCTCAGCACTTCCTTATTTATAACTCTTGCCTTTCGTGTATACATCACTGCGCCTGCTGTTCCTTCAATCATATCCATTATCGCCCTCCCAAATAACGACCTCTGTTTCCACACATTCTTCAATTTTCCCAAAACCTACCCCTCACCCACCCTGTGACTCACTTCTGCTTCCATGGTTCCATTCTCTGCCATCTTCCCTCCCAGGTATCTGAAACATAGCACTACTTCTAAATCTTTTCTGTTCAAACTCACACCCCAACTAATGTGTTCCTCTACCTTGCTAAACCTAATGACCTTGCTTTTATTCATATTTACTCTCAGTTTCCTCTTTTCACACACTCTTCCAAACTCATTCACCAATTTCTGAAGTATCTCACTCGAATTTGCAACAGGTCCCCCTCATCCCCTACAGACTGCATACTCGCTCATCTCTCCAAGAACCTTTCATTTACCTCCCTCACCACCCCATCCATGATCAAGTTGAACAGCTCTGGTACATAACACACCCCTGCAGTAGACCCACCTTTACTTGGAACCGCTCACTCTCCTCTCTTCCTACTTGTGCACTCTGCTTCTGGTAGCTTTCCTCTCACTGTTCCTCAAAGTGTGTCTCATGTACATTCTTTTAAGCAAACATCTGATCCACATATCCTTTACCTCTCCTGAAACCACATTTTCCCTACCCAATCTCATGCTCTGCACATGCCTTCACCCTCTCTTTGGCCATTCTACAGTACCTTTTATTAGGTTTTCTCATCAGACTTATACTTCTGTAGTTTGAGTACTCACCTTTGTCCCCTTTCATGCGCCGAGAAAGGTCCGTGCCTAAAACTTAAAGTGAATTTCTCAAATGTGTTAGCTTCGTAGATATTTGCGGATGTGAGTGGAAAATTGTTATCACTGCCCAAGACAGACCGGAAGAAGAACACTGTGTTCATAAACGTAGTAACAAAGGGAAAACCCACGGAGCAGAGAATATTGATAAGTCATATCGGTACACGTTCCCCATGCGATTAGATCTGGGATGTGATATGTTTCAGTAGCGAAGTAGGAGAATGAAACGAAACTTCTCTCGAGATGGTCCAGTCTCGCGAGACTTTACGGTTTCCAGACGGGGGTCTGCAACACGGGAGACGGAATGGACAGCCGATGGTTCCTCTCTGGAAGACCAACCAGTCTAATGAATAAATGCTGATCGGACGGCCTTTCCTTAAGAGCCGGGGTTGACCAGGAAAGAAGAAGTAGTGACAGTTTGGCCTCATGCTCAAAATGTGAGAGCCAGTTCATGTTGCGATGCTCATAAAAGAATTCTCTTTGTAAGAAACTCCAGTGGAAAGTATACAGATGGACATTTATAGACCGTAATTCTGAGACAGATTAATAGTGAAAAATGAAGAAGGATCGAAAATTCTGTTCGAAAATATATAAGTTAAAGGAATGGATTCAACCATCCTTGTTCGGACACTTTTGTCAAGTGCTTCAGAGAATGAAAATGAGAGTTCATTGGTCCACGACTGATGATCTGACTAACTCCAGAAATTTATGGAGACAAATAACTCAGGATAACAAAAGAATCCATTAAACCCTGAACATTGTGAGGCTGAAGTAAGACCTTTCGTATAATTTCACCATTTCTGAATACGAATAGAAAAGATTTCAGAACCCAGTCAACATCTGGTCCTCATTTTTTCCAGTACCTTGATCAAGTGGAACACTTAATATACGGTTAATGGGACGTGCCGAAGAAAAAAGTCTTCTTAATCATTTAGAAAACTTCTTGGTAACAAAACCCTTTTGGTCATGGCACTAAGTTTTCGCCAGACCTCGAAAATAATTCGGAGATAAGCCATGAGCCACGCGAATTTGCAGGGACATATACTCTTAAAGAGGAACAAAAGAGATCGCTTGATATATGGAGGGAAGAGGAACTGTGGTTAGATTTGGTCCCTCAAGGCCTGTGAATGCTGCAGACATGAGCTGTCACATAGTTTGACCAAAGCTTTTCAAATGATTCGTGTCTCTTTTATCAACCTGTACTTCCCTTCTTCCTCTAAGAGAACCGCGAGAAAAAGGCCAGGAGGAGAATTTTCGTACGGAGAGAAGTCTTTTGACTACCCTTTCCTTTGAGCCGGGTCCAGAATCATTGGATGAATAATGTCTTTTTGCTCAACGTCCACAACGTCAGCGACCTCTCTTTTGGAAGGGGGAAGCCTCGAGGTTAGGGTTGGACCCTGAACTTTGACTTGCCCTGCAAATCTCAAATCTCAAATCTCTCTCTCTCTCTCTCTCTCTCTCTCTCTCTCTCTCTCTCTCTCTCTCTCTCTCTCTCTCTCTCTCTCTATATATATATATATATATATATATATATATATATATATATATATATATATATATATATATATATATATAACAAGAGAAATGCTCTAAAATTTTGGATATCAGACATTTTTAAGTTAAGATAACAAAAGTTTGGTCTACAAGAGAACCATTTGCTTATGGTGACCTTCCTCACATAAGATACCAAGATACATAAAGAAAATGAAGACGACCTGGTTTAAGACACTTGGAATGTTGATACGTACTCTCATCCAGAATATTTGCCACTGCTCAGGTTGCGTTGTGATAACAATTTTGGTAAGAAATACATAAATAAATGTCTTTTTTTTTTTATCTATCTTCATCAGCGCTTGTCGTTTTTCTTTTCTTTTTTATCTTTAACTTAGTGGTAATTCTAGTGACAACTGTTGCACAGTTTCCCTGAACATTAACCCAGAATTATAACAAGAGTTTACCAAGTCATTTATGTTCTGATGCGACGGAAATTTATTATGATTGTCTAATTAAAACTAAACTTGATACACTGAGATTCGTTATCATGACGTAGGACACCTGAAAGTAACGAAGGACCATGATAAATTGACTTCATGGAGGACCATGATACAATGTCTGTCTTCATGGAGGACCATGATACAATGTCTTCATGGAGGACCATGATACAATGTCTGTCTTCATGGAGGACCATGATACACTGTCTTCCTGGAGGACCATGATACAATGTCTTCATGGAGGACCATGATACAATGTCTTCTTGGAGGACCATGATACAATCTCTTCTTGGAGGACAATAATACAATGTCTGTCTTCATGGAGGACCATGATACACTGTCTTCCTGGAGGACCATGATACAGTGTCTGTCTTCATGGAGGTACATGATACAATCTCTTCTTGGAGGACAATAATACAATGTCTGTCTTCATGGAGGACCATGATACAATGTCTTCCTGGAGGACCATGATACAATGTCTGTCTTCATGGAGGATCACGATACAGTGTCTTAAAATGGCATCTTCCTGACTAGGTCGTTGGTTAAAGGGGTAGGTAGTTTGTCTGGAAGTCTGGACGGGATCAGTTGGTGAAATTCACATCCGTTGTGGTGACGTATTGGGACAAATATTTCCCCCACTGCGTATTTCCCCCTCTGCGATAGGGGCTTTTGAAGATGCCCGGAAAAGGCGAGACGAAATCCGCAGATGATATGTGTATAAAGTAAGGTACCAAGCAACAGAAAATGTAAGTAGTAAACAAGTTTTGTAGATTGTCATTTTTTTTTTTTTTTTTGTCTTTCCCTCACGAGTCCTCAGCCCTTGGCCTTAGTCCGTTCCCCGAGACGCCCTTAGAGGACCTTGATATGTAACTTAGAGCAGGCGGCGTTCGGTAACAGCTGTGTGTATAGTGAATCATTTACGAGACTGAAAATCCTATTTCTTTTCTCCGTGTGACGAGCCCTTCGGAATTATAAGGATAGCGTAGAGTTTTATATATAAGTTATGAACGCTGAAGCTTCAGCCCAGAACTCTTTATTTCATCGTTTCTCAAAAATAGCCTCAGAATGCGTTCAGTGTCGAACACGTACGTTTTCACAGATGCAAATCTTGGATTCCAAATCTCGTTGTATAATCACACAAATCCTCTAGCATGCAGTTAGGTGACGTCCTTCGTTCCAACTCAACCTTCATCGGCAATATACATGGCTTCAACTCTGAAATATAGCTCACTTAGTGTTTTATTATCTTTTTATTATCTTTTTTTATCATCTATTTTTGTTCTTTTTTTTCTGCGGTATATCATTGATGATCATATGCACCAGTGCACGCATAAAGGTAAGGCCTTGTGTGAAGTGTATCTTTACAGGCGTCATACGCTTCCATCTCCCTTTATGATCAACTCCGATCAACTCCAAGGGGGGGAGGATTGGGAGTCGGGTTCAGGGTTGGGTTGGGTTGGGGAGCCGAGCTACCCGGACCAGGATTCGAACACGGGTTCATATATTCATAGCTCGCAGAGCCAACCACTGCACCATGAATGATGATGAGGAATTGATCTCCCATGGAAATTGCTCTAGGTAAATCCACTTGCATTATGTGGCACATACATCATAGTTAATGGCTGTTAGACGATAAAAAGCCAATTAAAAAATCTTTTTTTAGGTTTGTGACCAAATACTTAAAAAACAGTGTGACATTTGCCGTACTCCTGCATTTAGGAAAATATAACTGGGCTTATTTCTTGTATGAAATGGTAAATATTAAGTGAGTGGCTATTGCTGTGCATTGCCAACAGTTGTGGCCAGTTTTGTACACAAATAGGTACATCAAGAGTGACAACTAGTGAACCCGACGTTTTAACGGCCTGGGTACATACTCAGTCCTTCTTGGTTGCAACGGGCCACATGTCGCTTGCAACATGCTACAACATTTCGCTGCCAACAATAACTGTTGCTAGATGCTTCACACTTTGCCAGGGCACTTCCGTTGCTAGCAAAAAAAAACGTTGCTAGAGTCTTGCATCATGCCACAAACACTCGTTGCTAACAAAAACCGTTGTTAGATGCCTGATACCTGCGACATACCACAACACCGTCATTGCTAACAAAAAGAATAACGTTGTTAGATGCTTTGCTTACAGATAACACGATACTCAAAACCCCGGCACTTCACGTTGCACTGCCACAGTGTACACACACACACACACACACACACACACACACACACACAGTGCAGATGGGGAGGCCTCCACACTGTTCTCCTACAAGAAGCCGGTTCGCAGCTGGTCTGCGACAACTATTGTCTGCCTGGGATGGACGAGGCCAGGGTGGCAGTTCAGCACAGTCCATAATGCCGGAAACAAAAGCCCCCCCTCTCCACTGGCCAGGCTGCCAAGCTCTAGCTCTGAGATCTGACACCTCCATCAGACGACCGACTACGGTCATACAGTCCCGTGTGTATAAATCCCATCTCTGCCATTGTTCAAGCTGGGGAACAATGATGGGGGGGGGTTACAGACACTTAGGAACGGCAGTGGTGGATCAGAGGCGAGAGCCTCCATTTACAAGCAACATCGTTGCACTGCCAGTTTGAACTCGGCTGTAAAGTAGCGTCAGGTCCGTTCCAACACGACACAGACGGCATGCTCCGCCCGCCTCAGCAACAATGTGCGGATTGCATGAATGGTGGTGTTGGGGGTCTGCTTCCTCCCTTTTTCGCTTTTACGGTGAACTTTGCCATGACCAGCATGTGTCCCAGATGACTATGTGTTTTTAGATAGTCGTATATTGTTCGTGTGTTTTCTTATGTGGTAGCTGAAACGGTATGGACAATTGAATACCCTAATCAAGGTTATTTCATGAAGGATATATATATATATATATATATATATATATATATATATATATATATATATATATATATATATATATATATGTATTATTTATTATTTATTTATTTTGCTTTGTCGCTGTCTCTCGCGTTTGCGAGGTAGCGCAAGGAAACAGACGAAAGAAATGGCTCAACCCACCCCCATACACATGTATATACGTACATGTCCACACACGCAAGTATATATATATATATATATATATATATATATATATATATATATATATATATATATATATATATATATATATATATACACACACACAAGCCTAAGCCATGTACCCATTTTATCGACCTGCCTCTTAGGGAGAATGCCATAGTACCCCAAGAGCTGTGAAAGGCCAATGCCCGACATCATTACCTCGCCAAAGACAGTCTAGAGTGGTGGGGTGTATCGAGGACGGAATATCATGTGTTTACTGTTCTTCAAGGACTTTCACCTCGCGAAGGTGAGAACTACTTCGATGTGTCGTATTCACGGTGAGGTCTTGTCTGCTGAAGACGAACACGCGTCCTGGCTTTAATGTGCAAGGTTTATGCAGAACCTCACACAGACTCGTTGCATTGGAGTGTGTGTATGGGGTAGGCTGTGTGGGATTATGTTCATGAGTGTGTGAAATTATGTTTATGATAAAAAAAAAGTTAGTTTCTATCACCGTTATGTCTGACAATGGGATGAAATTGCAATCGAATTGAAAATCCGAAAAAAAGAGAAGAAAATGTTTCCATGTGGTGTATGATGCCAGGTTTCTGGTGATTTGTCTCAGTCACATAAGCAAGTCTCATTATGGTTCAGAGATTAAAGTATTGGTAAGGAGGTTAAAGACTAATTTCCTTTATACAGTGGCCCAGAGGAAACCTTAATTGGAACTGATGTTCAAAATGGTAGCTGGAATTAGTAAAAAGAAATGACACGTGACTATTTTTTTTTAACATTCTTTGATGCTGAGGTAACAGTGTAAAAAAAGATAAAAACTGAGATTGGTAGAAATTTGCTCTTTCAGTTGATTGTTTTTACCTGTGCTATATTGTACACCAACCACTAAATTGTATCATTTTCTTTATGCTGTAGTCCCTGTGCTTTCTCACAGACCAGAGATGTAGTGCAATGATGAGTAGCCTTACATGTACGATTAGTGTGGGAGAAATTTCCAGGAAATTCCTACGCTCTGTCTTAGATGCTGAGGAAAACGCGTTTCATTCCCTGCTCACCACCACTTAACCTGCCATTCTTGAATTTCATGTCATTCTTTATTTTTTCTTTGAGTTAGTTTACCACTTACGTTTTCTAAGACATTAGTACCTATACGTACAGATGAATCGCTGAAGAAAAAAAAAAAAAGGCGATTCACTCGGAAATTCGCTTTTCATTTTCCATGTGGCTTCCAGCATACACCTTTACGTTGATGTGAGCATATCTATAGCGTATATACGTTCATATAAGCATATCTGACCCGTATACACGTATATATAAGCATATCTGTCCCGTATACACGTATATATAAGCATATCTGTACCGTATACACGTATATATAAGCATATCTGCCCCGTATACACGTATATATAAGCATATCTGTCCCGTATACACGTATACATAAGCATATCTGTACCGTATAGACAAGTCTTTGTGAAAGCCTAATGTTATTGTAACTGATGGGGCAATATAGGAGTGGTGAAATTTATCAGCTTCCATTTTTATGTTAGCTGAAACGGCACGGGCAACTGAATGCTGTAATCAGTGCCATCTCATTAACGCGATATATATATATATATATATATATATATATATATATATATATATATATATATATATATATATATATATATATATATATATATATATATATAACCATGGACAGCTATGTAGGTATGTATATTTGCGTGTGTGGACGTGTATGTATATACATGTGTATGGGGGTGGGTTGGGCCATTTCTTTCGTCTGTTTCCTTGCGCTACCTCGCAAACGCGGGAGACAGCGACAAAGCAAAAAAAAAAAATGAAAAAAAAAAAGAAAATATATATATATATATATATATATATATATATATATATATATATATATATATATATATATATATATCTTGTGAGTCCACGGGGATAGGGGAGAAAGAGTACTGTCCACGTATTCCCAGGTACCCATTGTACCGACAAGGCCCGAGAGGAGGATGTACACCTGGGATTGATGTAGGCAGAATGCTGCGCTTACGATCCGAACCAATGCGGGACCAATATGGTCGATAACGCTAACCGCCATACCACCTATACCATGGGGGCCGTGCCTGTGTGTGTGTGTGTGTGTGTGTGTGTGTGTGTGTGTACAATCAAGTACGTTTCAGCTCTGTATATGTACGCCGGATAGAACACCTGGTCTGTATGTACACCTTCGCGCCGGAACCTACAACTTCGAGAACAAGTTTGTCTTTGTTTACGCAAGACTTTCCACGCTTAAGCGTCAGACAAACAGGAGTGTTGACCAAAACTGTTCCCAACAGCTAACTGTCTTGCGAAGTTTTCTTTTAGCGATCTTAAGAAAACACGTAATTGACTGTAAATAAGAAAGCAGGTTTAAGAAGTATTATTCTTTTTACGTTTTCTGTTTACCCAGAGAATATTACGGTCTCTGCATTTGCCTTATCTCTCTTGTTTTAGTATATTCTTTGTTTTCAGTATCTCTTCCAAATTATATATATATATATATATATATATATATATATATATATATATATATATATATATATATATATATATATATATATATACGGTATTTCCCATGTGAGGAGGTAGTGTTAGACGATAAATGATCCTTATTTGGTTCTTTCCTATTATCATTCTTTCGGGAAGTACGTAATACAAGAGGGGAAGATTTCCAGACCAGCCCCAACCACCTCCCTCCTGTCCCATTTAGTTGCCTTCTGCAACGTGCAGAAGATACATGGGTGGTATTCTTACTTCCCTTTCACCAGGTATGTCCTGTTTCCTGGTGCTGCCTCGCTAACGCGGGAAACAGCGATCAAGTGTTATGATAATATATATATATATATATATATATATATATATATATATATATATATATATATATATATATATATATATATATATATATGTATATAATGAACAACGAGTATTGTGCGTATGAAAGCGCACTTTCAGTCATTTCCCTATTAGGGGCGATCATAGCCGAGCGGTTAGTGTTCTCGACTACCACGCAAAAGGTTCTGGGTTCGAGTCTGGCTGTTGGAGAGTATTATTTGTTACATATATATATATATATATATGTAACATATATATATATCCCTGGGGATAGGGGAGAAAGAATACTTCCCACGTATTCCCTGCGTGTCGTAGAAGGCGACTAAAAGGGGAGGGAGCGGGGGGCTGGAAATCCTCCCCTCTCACTTTTTTTTTAATTTTCCAAAAGAGGGAACAGAGAAGGGGCCCAGGTGAGGATATTCCCTCAAGGGCCCAGTCCTCTGTTCTCAACGCTACCTCGCTAATGCGGGAAATGGCGAATAGTATGAAAAAAAAAAAAAAAAAAAAAAATATATATATATATATATATATATATATATATATATATATATATATATATATATATATATATATATATATATATAAACTGATTTTTCTTTACAAATGATTTGAGGATAGGGGATTGTCGGCCCTCAGGAAGATTTGACCTAAATACCATATTTGAGAATAGAGGACCATTTAGATAGTACCTCATATGTTGGGACGGACAGAGTCGATTCATTCCCCCGTCTACTTGTATATGAAAGGGTTCAGTACAATCTCGTCAAAAGAGTTCTCACATCCCTGATCCTGGAAGCAGCATAGCCTAGTGCTGCAGGCGCTTCTGGAAAATGCTCATAGAGAACATCTGGACTCTCTCGTAGAGAGGGCATCTGGGCTGGTTATGGATAAACATTTGAATATGAAAGGCTTTACCTGATGGCATGGATGGCTGATGGGAGGTACCGAATTTCAAAGTGGGAATAGAAGAGGAAAAAAAAGATAATATAGGTAATACGTATGTAATCTAGGTGGAGTCTCTCCCCCCACACTGGCTCCAGTAAGACTGACGTTAGAGGAATAGGCAGATCTCTTTGTCGGTTCTCCCTCGAGGATTAGACGTAATTACAGCTTGATGGCTTCCAAATGAACTCGGATTTTGTCTTCTGCTGGATTCCGTGGATTATCACTCGTCCTTTTTTTCTCTCTCTCTCTGGATTCTGCAAGGATTGAGGGAAGAATGCTCAAGTGTGTGGATACTCATTTTTTTCCCCTTTTTGTGCTTGTGTGCTAAACATTGATGTCGCCATCTGAAATGCAAATCCCCAGGCATGGACGAGTTGCGCTTTCTTTTTTTGGTCTCCATTTTGGTCCTCACCGAACCCCACATTATAAACGCCGATGAAACGTATCACTAGATTACGTATGGCCAAGATGTAACTTGCACTGTCTCTACTGATATGATATCATGATACTGAGATTGTCCATGGTATTAACTGATTCATCGTAGTGGGTTAAGAAAAAGTAGTTCATTGCAGCGATTCACGACAAGAGGGGTGAGGTTGGCGGATATGGGGAGGGTGGTGTTATTGCTCTTGGTGGATCATAATCGTGGCTATGGATCATTGTTATAGTGGTTGTGATCTGACTCTATGTGGAATCATACCGGTGGCTGTTGTCTGTTGTTGTGAATCTTATCCATATTCGTGCGGTATTGTGGTGAATCCTATTACGGGTTCTGAATCATCCTGGAGAATATTACAACTGTGGCTGTAAGCCATCATCGTATATAGAGGGTGGAGCTACGATTCATTTGTTCTGTTATCTCCGCCTAAGTGAATCATGGTTGAAGTTGTTATTAACGATGGTGAATCACTGGAACAGGTGTAAATCACCATGTTTGTCGTTGTGATTGTCAATCGCTTGTGTGAATTGTAAAAAACACTCAGTTATCTGTTATGGTTGTGATTCATCAGTGTAGATCAGGGGAATCTTTGTGATTTCACGAATCATGAAAATTACTCCCTGTTATTCGTCGTATTCATTATACCACTACTGTATGCGTTGCATGAACCTTGAACGTGATTATGATTCTTAATAGACATGTTCATAGTCTTTCTTGTAAAGTCTTTACGCTGAATCATAATATTCGTCGTAATTCTCGACTGGAAATCGCTAGATATTTGTGATTAAATTTCTGTGAGTAATCGAGTAACTGATCATGTTAATGGTGAGGATTCAGTGGTTCGTTTTCGCTGTTTTGTTCATATTCATGAGGCTGCTTCATTCTGGTGGTTGTGTAATATTGAAGCGAATCATGGAAGTTATCACTTAATCATCTTAATGAATCCTGCTAGTGTGGATATAGAATTCATTATGAGTCTTCTGTCATGAGTAATGTAAGAGGTTATCAGTAAATAGTCGCCAATGTTATGACAGTTGTGGTGACTCACTGTGGCTTACTATAGTGTTGGAAATGACTTTTACGAACCTCTGATTTTGCTGTTGTGATCATGTGTTGGCTGGGGATTCATGTTATATCTTTTTGATGGGATTCATGACAATCTCGTATATCTTTTTGATGGGATTCATGAATATCTCGTATATCTTTTTGATGTGATTCATGAATATCTCATATATCTTTTTGATGTGATTCATGAATATCTCGTATATCTTTTTGATGGGATTCATGAATATCTCATATATCTTTTTGATGGGATTCATGAATATCTCGTATATCTTTTTGATGGGATTCATGAATATCTCGTATATCTTTTTGATGGGATTCATGAATATCTCGTATATCTTTTTGATGGGATTCATGAATATCTCGTATATCTTTTTGATGGGATTCATGAATATCTCATATATCTTCGTGATGGGATTCATGAATATCTCATATATCTTTTTGATGGGATTCATGAATATCTCGTATATCTTTTTGATGGGATTCATGAATATCTCGTATATCTTTTTGATGGGATTCATGAATATCTGATATATCTTCGTGATGGGATTCATGAATATCTCGTATATCTTTTTGATGGGATTCATGAATATCTCGTATATCTTTTTGATGTGATTCATGAATATCTCATATATCTTTTTGATGGGATTCATGAATATCTCGTATATCTTTTTGATGGGATTCATGAATATCTCGTATATCTTTTTGATGGGATTCATGAATATCTGATATATCTTCGTGATGGGATTCATGAATATCTCATATATCTTCGTGATGGGATTCATGAATATCTGATATATCTTCGTGATGGGATTCATGAATATCTGATATATCTTCGTGATGGGATTCATGAATATCTCATATATCTTCGTGATGGGATTCATGAATATCTGATATATCTTCGTGATGGGATTCATGAATATCTGATATATCTTCGTAATGGGATTCATGAATATCTGATATATCTTCGTGATGGGATTCATGAATATCTGATATATCTTCGTAATGGGATTCATGATTATCTGATATATCTTCGTGATGGGATTCATGAATATCTCGTATATCTTTTTGATGGGATTCATGAATATCTCGTATATCTTTTTGATGGGATTCATGAATATCTCATATATCTTCGTAATGGGATTCATGATTATCTGATATATCTTCGTGATGGGATTCATGAATATCTCGTATATCTTTTTGATGGGATTCATGAATATCTCGTATATCTTTTTGATGGGATTCATGAATATCTCATATATCTTCGTGATGGGATTCATGAATATCTCATATATCTTTTTGATGGGATTCATGAATATCTCGTATATCTTTTTGATGGGATTCATGAATATCTCATATATCTTCGTAATGGGATTCATGAATATCTCATATATCTTCGTGATGGGATTCATGAATATCTGATATATCTTCGTGATGGGATTCATGAATATCTCACATATCTCCATGACTATCTCGTATATCTTTTTGATGAAATTCATGGATATCCCTCGTAGCTTTTGATGAAATTCATGAATATCTCTCATATCTTTGATGAGATTCATGAATATCTCTCATATCTTTGATGAGATTCATGAATATCTCTCATATCTTTTTAATAGGAATCATGACTGTCTCGTATATCTTTGTTATTCAGCACACAAGGTTTTCAAGGCGGTGGACGTGATGCCTGGTAGGGTGTTGTGTCAACACACCATCTCAGTTAAGAACGTGTAACGCAGCGTTATTAAGTTCCTCACAGGCGTTTTGCCGGACAGTTTAGGAGACAGTGAGTTAACCAGTCACCAAAGTCATAATCCATTCTATTGTATTCCATTGATAAGTCATAATGAAGCTGGGACTAATACGTTACCACTGTATAGTAGTGTATATCGCGACTGCATTTCACAGTGGGGGGAATTTCGAGTCGTGCGAATGCGCCACAGTGGGGAACTTGAGTTCACAGTGGGGGAATTTCGAGTCGTGCGAATGCGCCACAGTGGGGAACGTGAGTTCACAGTGGGGGAATTTCGAGTCGTGCGAATGCGCCACAGTGGGGAACGTGAGTTCACAGTGGGGGAATTTCGAGTCGTGCGAATGCATCGCAGTGGGGAACGTGACACATGGGTGTATTTCACGAAGGACATAAGACACGTAGGTCTATAACGGGTGGCCGGTGCAAGACCACAGTGATGAGCAGCGTAATCATTGAGCAATGTCTGTGTCTCTCTGTATCTCGCGCGAGTTAAGATTATTATGATTCATACAGTGACGGTGAGTCACTCATAAGTGCTTGTTCTCATTACATGGTCAGAGCTCAGAGTAAGACTTCTGGTAGAGAGGTTAGGACTAAGTGGATGTGATGTTAAACGAGTTATAAAGTAATTAACAACAGCTGTTCATGGGACAGGTTGAGAAGTTGTGTGTATTCAACGTTCATGTCCAGTGAGACATCTGTATGAAGAGGTACGGCAAAAATCATATGCCTTAATTACTGAATTTCTATTTTTGTGTCACATTATGCATATATATATATATATATATATATATATATATATATATATATATATATATATATATATATATATATATATATATATATATATATATATATATATATAAATATATATATATTCTTATGAGTCCACGGGGAAAATGAAACACGAAAAGTTTCCAAGTGCACTTTCGTGTAATAATCACATCGTCAGGGGAGACACAAGAGAGAAATATAACAGTCAGTTGATATACATCGAAGAGACGAAGCTAGGACGCCAATTGGCAAACATGTTTATATATATATATATATATATATATATATATATATATATATATATATATATATATATATATATATATATATATACGTAAATAGATATATAGATAGATAGTTCAAAAGGCCTGTAGATATGACGTATAACTTGGCAAAACTCCTCTGAACTTATCAATCGCTTTACAGGAAGACGGTGGGGTAGGGAGGGTGAGAGTTGGTGCTGAAGATGTTGCCTCCCTGGACACTGTAAATGTCCGCAGCTCACGTAAATGTCCTTAGTCAAATGTCCCCTGATAGTGAACAAGACTCCACAACATTTCTCTTCATTGGAACACGACTCTTTATATACAAATATAGAGCCAGATTGATTACAAGTGGGTAAGCCAGGCAACATAGAGACCGGACATAGAGGCTATGATGAAGAGCCTTAAGATGGGAGAGTTGGGCTTAAGTGACCCATCACTTAAGGTCACATTGGCAAGTATTTTTCACAAATCAGATCTGCCATCACCTTGTCAGATCTAGGACACCCCAAAACTCATGGGAATTCAACAAGCTTATCTTTCAAGAACACAATTTGTATTTTATAATGAGGAAAGTGTTTCTCCAGTCAGTATGGTGGTCAAAAAAGAAAAAAAAAGGCTTTATTATGTTGGAATATGGCATTTCTGTGCTGACTGTGTCTGATTCTGTGTTAGCTAATTTGGCTTTACAACTTTTTTCCTGTCTAACCATGTCTGACTTGTCACAACCTCGACTGGGAATTCAATACACGTTACCCATCCCATCATTAGGGATTCATGTTGGATAAGGTTACACTAGCGCTGTACCTTGTGTTGTTTTTCATGTGAAAGCCACCTGGACATTGATCTTCCAGAGGGTTGTAACAATATCAGTGAGATTTTCATGAAATGGCAGAAGAAATGTGTTGTCTGTTGTCTTCACTGTGCAGTGTATCATTACATATGTACTTTAATCTTCTTGGCTATGACCCCCTCCACTTCTGTATACCCTATTAGTCAGCCTCTCTCACTTTCCTTATATAGTCCATACCATTCAGCACATCCTCCTCCTCAACTCCCTCAAACATACTCTTCTTATTATGTGGTAATACATACGTCTATCATATTCCTGGGAAGGGCTGCTTCAAAGATCTCTTCTTATTTGAGAATAATATTCGCTACAGTAGTTTATTCCTGACGGCATTAAAATTTGCCCATATCATCTGAAAACGAAAAATATACATATATAAAAAAAGGATCACATTGCCGCCCACATGGACCCTAATGGTAATAATCAAGGCCATAGATATTTTATGATGGGTTCAGATTTCCACAATGTTTTCCAGCCAACCATAAATTTCATAATAAATTCTCAAAGTTCAAAAAGAAAGAAATGTTGCATCCCTCTTTTCTCTCTCTCATGGGTGGCAGGTGATTAACCACATGCTCATAAACCTGATTAGGAGGCATGATCAATATAATCATAATGCGATGGTAAGTAATCCTCAGATGATTAATTTCCCCGTATTTTTTTTTTTTTTATTCAACAAAGTTTCCCAGAACCCACAGGTCCCACGAGCATCGTTCAGGGGTTTCGCGAAATTCGATAATAATAAACTTACGTAAGTCTTGTGTGGTTCATGATATACGAACGACGTTCTTTTAACTTGAGCTTGGCTAATGGTTGACACCAAATTGCTTATTAAGCAATGAAATTTTGCTTGAGAAGAAAAAAATGAGAAAGGAAAGAATGGATGTAGAAGTCTGAGGGTTCTCAGAAAATATTACGTGTTGCTTATTGGGTTCCTCGACCAAGAAAAAAAAAATGAAAAACAGTGCCTCAAACAGAAGCTCCATGAGAGCAAATTTGGAAATACAAGGATGTAATAGTGGAAGACACACGCTGGCAGCTACTGTCGGAGTAGTAGTCGTGGGTGGCAGGCAGCCACCGACCAGGGAGTTGATAGCCGCGTGGGTTTTGTGAGGGACAGTGGCGGAAGCATAGTGAGCCAGCACCGCGGTGTTTGTCACTTACCCTCATCCGGACGTAGATCACTTTTTCTCCTCCTCAATCTACGTATGGGTTGCTGGCATTCATCTCTGTTCTCACGCCCTTTTCATTTGATACATAGTACTAGATAACTCGGAATTCACCCATCGTGTTAATCTCTTCTTATTTTCCTCTCTTTCCTCACATGGAAATTAGCAGCAAAACTAGATCATTTCCCGTCGCTGAATTGGAACAGCAACACCATTCGAGAAGGGCTAGGGGTGGTTCCTAGGGCCCACTTGATCGCCATCATGCGACTGGTACCCTCCATTCTATGGCTCTTTTCCTGTTCATTTTTGCACTACCAGTGATCTTAAATCTAACGTTCCCTCTGTAGAACATCATCAGTTTGGTTCTTTCCCTTATCTTTTTCTCTGAAATACAAATGTCCAAGGCTGCCTCTCCTCTACGTTATCAGATGTCCAGCTTTAATCTCGATCGTAATTTTCGTTTGAAGGGTAAAGTTTCTGCAAACTGTATTACAAATAACACATATTGTTCTCCTCGTAAGCCTTCTCTTCTCTCTCTCCTAACTTTGAAGAGACCGGCTCAAGATTTCTGTACCCTTCATTTTCTTTTTTGTTTCATTGATTATTCCCCCCTCCTCCCTGTACCCCACCCTCGTTCCTCCAACTTAGTACAGCTCTTTGGCTATTGACTTCCTACCCCGGAGCATTGCTCTCTTCACATCCTCGTGCTGAAATCCTTTCTGTAAGGAATTTCAGTATACACCCAAAAGGGTTGGTTAGGACCTACCTGGAACAATGTAGTAGAATTGAAGCGCTTGTATTTCTTCCCTCTTTAACGATCTGGAAGAGATGATTGAACATTTTACATGAGTTTCCGACCCCAACGACCGCTTATTTCTCTTTTCCTTTGAACCCTCCCACAATTCGTACACAGCTTCTGTCCTCTTAGGGATCTCTGGTCACAATCTTATTCCAGTTCTAACCGGAGAAGCCTACCTTCAACCCCCTCCCTCTGAACTCCAGCTCTGCCAATTAGGGAGAGCTCATCGTCCGTCCATCCCCGTGCATTTTTTTTTTTTTTTCCTGACTTTGAACTGGCCGGATGGGATGCCTCTATCTGTGTTGACTGGAAAGCGAAAGGTTCTCTCGGCTAGGGTGGTGTCCTACATCCCTTCTTTCACCAGAAGTTTCTCCCAGCAATTATTACTGATAGCACTTCGAATCCCATCCCCTTCTGGTCACCAGTATGGCTTTCACAGTGCGAGGTTCATGGGTGACATTCTCTCCCACGTGAAAATCTCTTGTTCTCCATCCTCAGCAATTTTGGTGAAACTTTCGTCGTGGTTCTCGACATCTGTAAAGCATTTGACAGGGTGTAGCACAAGTCTGTGCTTTCTAAACTTCCCTCCTGTGCTTTTTATACTTCTCACCGGCCGTTCCATTACTGTAGTTGTCGAGGGAGCAACTTCTTCCTCTTATCCTATCAATAGTGGTGTTTCTCAGGGTTCTGTCCTATCGCCCACTCTCTAATTCTCTACACATATGATAATCTTTAATCAGCTTCTAATCCTGTGCACGCCTATGCTAAAGATTCCACTTCACACCCTTCAGCCCATTTTCTATCACTTTCTCATTCGTTGTCTTTCTCGTACTGAACATATTTCCCTTCTCAATTCGGACCTATGCAGCATTTTGGATTGGGGAGGCAGTGACCGGGTTAGATTTAACAGAGCTAAGACGCAGTTTCTCCCCATATTTCTTTTCCAAGTGTAACTCGTTTCCTCTTGCTCAAGAGTTAAACGCTACAGTTTAACCCTGCAGTAGCGTAAACATGTTGAGCATAACCAAATACTCAGTCTCATCTGGAAACCTAATATAACCAGCATCATAGTCTGTTTCCCAAAAGCTATAGTTCCTGCCCTCTCCTTGATCTGTAGGTATTATATTGGCCACTGCCTTGTGAGCAGTCTACATATATCACCTGCCATCATGGCTTGGACTCGCGGCAGTGCCTGGCTACTGCCTCCCATAGTTTCTATGTGGTGACTGGACACACGAAGGATGACCGTTACGGTATCCTCTTTTCTTTCGTCGAACAGCAGAAGTGTGGCATTCTCTTCATTCATTCGACTTGTTCTCTCTCCCTCTAACCACCTCCACCTTTGAAGAGTCAGGTCTACAGACACCTGCTGAGCCCTGCTTAATCTTTCCAGTCTTATTCTCTGATTCTTTTCCTCTTACCCGTGATGAACTTGATAGAAAACGTAAATAAGAAGAACCAAGGAAGCGCTGAATGAGGAAGCGAAGTTCCAAGTATTTGCATCGGCATTACCGTCACATTCTTTCCCGCAGGCAGGCAGCCAGGGTTTGTTAAGACATTCTGGGAATCTAATGGTAAGGTCCTTCGAATCAGTGATTGGCAAGGGACGGTATACATAACAAGGTGGCACACGCAGCAGAAAAGCCAGCCTTAACAAGAGTCTGTCGCAGCAGCGGATGGGACAGATTGGCCTTCTCTCATCTTCAAGAGGCATACCGTTCGTTAGGTGACAGTGTCTCGGGATTGAAGATACTGGAACAGAAATGCAAGGAGGTCCCTCGTGACTTTCCACCGAAAGAAGAAAGGAAACATTCAATTCTTGTGTGTCTCTTATTTACTCCGTATCCCACTGCCTTCTTGTGGTATATTTCCTCTTTGTTTTACTCTGCTATTATCTCTCCTGCTTGCCTTATTATGGTATTATCTCTCCTTCCTACCTTACGCTGGTATCTCTCCTGCCTGCCTTGCTCTAGTATTATCTCTCCTTAATGCCTCGCTCTGGTATCATCTCTCCTGCTTGCCATACTGTAGCATCTTTCGTGCATTTATCTCTTTGTTACCTAACATTAACTCAATTCCTTTGGTGATCTCTTGTCTAAGATAGAAGCGCAGTGTGATAGAGGAAAGCCATAACTGTGCGATCGGAGGTGTTTTAAGTCTTGCCGTAATATCAAACCATAGTTGTATTCGTTTTATATCCGAGTAATTTGATAATGAACGTCCTCAGGGGAAGGTTGAGTTATCCACTGTTATGCGTCTAAACTTTGGACCTAGACTGAGTAACTGGAGCTACATCGTCCCGTCATACATTCAGGAGAGCTTTAGTATCTAATGACCAGACGCGTGTGATGGGGAAACATTCCTACACTGCCACAGACTAAAGCAGAAGCGAACATGTAGCGATAGTCTTTGGTCCCGGAAGCAGCCAGCACCCTTCAGAGTCCACGCTTGCGACTTGCATCTGTTCACGCTTTTCGAAAGTGTTGCTTGAAGGTGGGGGGAAGGATATTTTGCATCCTGCTCCCGTTCCTCTTCTACGTCATCTGAGATGAGCAAGTGGTGTGTGGGGAGTATATTTTCTTCCATATTTTCAGCGACAGTATTTGTCTTTACACACACACACACACACACACACACACACACACACACACACACACACACACACACACATCTTTCTCAAACTGTTTCTCACACAGATTTTTCAGGGCAAATACCTGGTCCACAAACACTCTACCAACCCCAAAGCCACATTGTTCCTACACAGTCTGATTGCTTTGCACATGATACCACCCTCTCAATCACCGCAGTCCAATTCAGATTATAATGTACACTCAACTGGAACATTTACTTTTATCCCTATTGCCATTATACAGTGACATTATATAGCCATTCAATCAGTCCTCTGACACCTCAACTTGAGCCATGTATACGTACGCTGTAGATCCTGAATGACTAGTCAAAACACTGTTACACCCTTTCTTGGGAAATTCAACTGTTATCACATCTACGCCATCCTCTTTGCCACACATCACCGTACGTAGAGGTTTCATCACCTCATCTCTTTTCGCTTCTCTAAACCATATGCCCTGACAATACCAAATATATTATGATCGATTGTAAACTTGAGGATAATCGAAGTGTATTTTTAAATTCATATTAACTAACCATAATGTAACCTCCACAACACTTGAAACTTGGTTCCTGAACTCGAATAGATAGAAAGGAATAACTCTTTTCCCTGAACGAGCTAGCATCATCATCATCATCACCATCACCATCATCATCTTTCAGAGATAACTTCACAATTATATATCTTATTCCAGTCACTCTTTGTGTGTGTGTGTGTGTGTGTGGCCAGAGATGTTCCAAGATCGTGAGGGCGATAGATC